>NC_030426.2:19163698-19223698 GCF_001660625.3 Ictalurus punctatus | reverse complement strand
TTTAACACTTTCTGCTCTGTGGAAAGATGCATCATCATCATCATCATCATCATCCTGAAAAATTATTCATCATCATCAGACCTATTTTCTATCCATGGAATGAGGAAAATGTCCAAAATTTCAGTGTGCACCTGTGTATTAATTCTTGAGGTCTGCCCTGGTCCTTTACCTGACATGTAACCTCGTATCATAAATGAGGGGAAATTCGTGATTCATCACTGAATATCACTTTCATCCAATCATCCCCACTCCATGATTGCTGCTCTCTAGCCCACTGTAGCCTTCTTTTCTCCTGTTTAGGTGTTCGTGCTGGTTTTCGTTTGGCTTTTCTGTGCGTAAATCCCATTTCATTCAGGCCATTCCTTACAGTTCTGTCACAGACACCGACTCCTGTTTCCACCCATTTGTTTTTCATTTGTTTTGTTGTGAATTTTCTATTTTAAGGCGTATTGCTTTGAGTTTTCTATCCTGACTCTTTGAGGTCTTCCTCGGTCGACCCGTATGTTTTCCTTTTATAACCTTCCCATTTTGTTGGTCCTTTTAGACACAGCTGTCTGGGAACAACATCTTTTGCCACATTTTCAGATTTCCTTCTCGAAGGAATTCCTTCAATCCTTTCCATTGTTTCAATTTACAATTCTCTTGTTGGGGCCAGGTTTCCTTTCAAAAACTCCAAGGTTAAGGTCTGTAAGCACTCTCCTTTTAACTGCAGACTAATTTGCATTTTTAGACTTAGTGCTGGTATTTGTTTTAGAAATGCAGATTACAAGGTGATTCCATCTTTTTTTTCCTCTACTTGATCTGGAAACAAAATATTTCATTGAACTAGTCTGAGGTATGTTTCACGAAGCCAGAATGTTTTATGTCATATCTGTGATTTGTTTAATTGCTACGAAGTAAAAAAAGCTGTGCAGAAGTATTTTTCTGTTTCTGGTTTCTTCCGTTTGTGTATATCTCATACTAAATAGTTTTAGATCTTCAAGTGAAATACAACATAAAACCAAGGCAACCTGAATAAACACACAATACAGTTATTTATTTTTGTACGCAAAAAAGGTTTTCCAACTCTTATCACCCATGTGGAAAACTAACTGCTTCCTTAAACATAAAATCTGGTTGTGCCACCTTTTAGCAGCAATAACTGCAACCGAACGCTTCCGATAACTGAGATCAGTCTTTCACTTACTTCTAGGATTAGGACTTACTCCTATGCTTTGGATCATTGTCTTGCTGTACAATCCAGTTGCACTTGAGTTTCAACTCTAGGCGGGACATTCTCCTTTCGGATTTTCTGGTAGAGAGTGGAATTCATTTCCCTCAATTACTGCAAGTTGCCCAGACCCTGAAGCAGCAAAGCATCCCCACACCATCACACTACCACACTTGAAATAGCTAGGTAACCCTTCCCAGACTGATGTACTTCAATCACCTTCTTCCTCATCATTTCTGGAATTTCTTTCGATTTTGCCATAGTGTGTTACTGGGTAAGACCTTTCACCCAAATTCACGCTGTAGAAAAAGTTCTATTTAAGTGTTGATGTGATTGAACAGGGTTTGCAGTAATCAGGCCTGGTTGTGTCAAGTCCAGCTGAACCTCATTATCAATGCAGTTTCATAGATTTGGGGAATTAGTAACAACGGGGGAAAATACATTTTCACACAGGCCCAGTTGGTATTGGATAACTCATTTTGCTTCAATAAATAACATTATCATTTAAAAACATTATCACGGTTTTATCTTAGACTTAGAAAAAATGAGTATGAGATTTACACAAAAACACAAGAGATCAGGATGGGGCCAATACTTTTTTATTCATGTTATTTATTTTACAGCTCTGTAAATGTACGTACTTGAATAAGTTCTACCCACAGATCAGAGGGACTGTGAGGGCTGGTCTAAAAGCTTCAGCTTGCATTTCTTGTAGTAGTTTATGGTGGATTTTAAGGTACGTTTTGGATCGTTGTTCTGTTTGCTACCAGATTTTGCTGATATTGACTGGAATCCATTCTTCCAGCTACCTGTGCAGTGCATAATAGCATAAATAGATCAAGCCAGAGCCACAATCGATCCACCCCAGTGCTTAACAGTTGGCAAGCTGTTCTTTTCATTTTTCATCAGATGCAATTCTTTGTATTGTGATTGTGGCCAAAGAGTTCAGTTTCTACTTCATCAGTCTGCAGCATCTGTCTCCACAATGCCTCTGACTTATCTAGACGTTGTTTTGCGTACGTCGGGCTTTCACTTTTGTGATGAGGCCACAAGGAAGATTTCTTCTGATGACTCTTCCATGCAGATCATGTTTGTGAAAGCAACGCTGCAGAGAAGAACAGTGCACCACCGCTCCTGAGTCAGCTTTCTGCAGGTCCTTGGTGTTA
This sequence comes from Ictalurus punctatus, assembly GCF_001660625.3. Lineage (NCBI taxonomy): Eukaryota > Metazoa > Chordata > Actinopteri > Siluriformes > Ictaluridae > Ictalurus > Ictalurus punctatus. The sequence continues at coordinate 19,221,322 of NC_030426.2, read as the reverse complement.
TTTAGTGCCTTTCTTCCCAACATAAGGGCGGTCCTATCTAAACGCTCTCTTGTTTTTAAAGATCTTGCCTTGACTTCCCCTTAACTGCCATTTTTGATACCATGACTGTACACGCTTATGTAAAGCACCTTGAGAGGCCTTTTTAAAGGCACTATATAAAATAAAGTTTTATTATTATTTTTATTGCTTTTGGACATTTCAGTGGAAATTTGAGCTGAAAATGCTTTGGTATCTTTTTATGTATGCATCAATTAGGTTCATTTTCAGATTTCTCAGTCAGCTGATTAGAGCATCCTCATGGTTGTTGAGTGTTAGCACAAGAGTCAGAGAATTCATTACACACTGGATCTGTATTCTTAACCACGATTCATGAGATCATGAGAAGTTCTGAGATTTTTACAGCTAGCTTGTGCAGGAGTCGCGTTTCATTCTTTCACGTTCACAAGTTCAACAAAATATGTGACTTGGCCAGGGATGTCCAAACCTTTTCATACAGCTGTATTCCTACAGTATGTTGTCTCGTCGTCGTGTATTATATTATAGGAGAAGGACTAGAAACTACATTTCCCATCAGCCACTGCACCGTGTCACATTCTGCACGAGTTGTCTTGCGTTGCTTGTTCTGTCTCCACATATGACGTTATGCCCGTCTTTGTCCCAATCTTGTGTTGTGTTTTGCTGGATACTTTATTAAACATTTCACTTACAGTCTGCATTTGCATCCGCCTCGAATCCCTGACACTCATGAACATTACAGGAGGAATAAAGTTTTAAATGCAAAATTCAGTATTGTGTTATTCGGTATTGTAGTACCATCAAAAAATAAATAAATAAAAATAACAACCCATAAACAGCCATAATTAAAGTGCACAGTGATCGCTGTGGCGTATTTTTTTTTGTCTTGAAAGCACTTTACGTCTTTGATCCACTCGTCCAGACTAGTCCTTGCCTATGAAAATGTGTAGTGTGTGTGTTGTCACTGTACATAGTGCTGTAAATGTAGGAAAAATCAGCCATTTTACTAAGGAGCCTTAACACAGGCCGAGCTCACATTTGAGCAGATGACTAAAACACACAGCCTCCACACGGGCCGTGACCCAGGCTAAAGGCAATAAGTATAAGATCTTTCTGTAGAGGTGGTGTGTGTGTGTGTGTGTGTGTGTGTGTGTGTGTGTGTGTGTGTGTGTGTGTGTACGTACACTCTGCTCTCTGCAGGCTTCAGTTCCAGGGTGGACTTTTTTTTTTTCTTCCCACTGAGATGGAAATCTTTACCTGCCATTCATTTACACAGCAATAGTATTATTGCTTATAGTACCAATTGTAATAATGATGCGATGCTGCTGGGTGTGTGTGTGTGTGTGTGTGTGTGTGTGTGTGTATAAAAAATGGGTATTAATTAGCTTTGATATCGTGTACTTGCTCTTGCGCTGACACCTTAATGCTGTGTAGAAAGCATCACGTGTGTGTGTGTGTGTGTGTGTGTGTGTGAGAGAGATATTACTGTATCATATGAGTGTAACAATAACACTGATTGAGGATAAGTGCTTCTCTTTATGGCTCCTTCATTGGGAGAATTGTTTTTGTAAATGATATTTAACCACATTCGAATGGTTCAAAGCCATAGAGCTTGTGTGTGTGTGTGTGTGTGTGTGTGTGTGTGTGTGTGTGTGTGTGTGTGTGTGTGTGTTGTCTGCTAAAGGCAGTGCTCAGAGATGGTTCATCTTTGTTGTTGAATAGCAGTGAGTGTACAGGCTTTTCCTGCTTTACACAGCCGTTTCTAATAAAGGCTGCGCGTGTTTTATTTTTACTCAGTGATTGTATTGACTAGTCCGATGTCCTCGCCCACACTCCGGAAGCCATTCTCTTTTGTGTGTGTGTGTGTGTGTGTGTGTGTGTGTGTGTGTGTGTATTGAGTACTGCTAAAATGTGCTGAAGATGATTACACCTGAGGAAGATTGGACATGAGGATGATTGGATATGAGAATGACTGGACATGAGGATGACAGGACATGAGGATAATTACATCTGAGGATGATTGGACATGAGAATGACTGGATATGAGGATGACAGGACATGAGGACGATTGGACATGAAGATGATTACACCTGAGAATGACTGGACATGAAGATGACTGGACATGAAGATAATTACATCTGAGGATGACTGGACATGAGGATGATTGGACATGGAGATAATTACATCTGAGGATGACTGGACATGAGGATGATTACACCTGAGGATGACTGCACATGCAGATGATTGGACATGAGGATGACTGGACAGCGCAGAAGAGAGGATTGTGGATCAGTTGTTAAGAAGATTGTCTTAAGATCATTTTTTCTTGTCCCACTCCATGTACAGTACCGGTAGCATACAGAATAACATCACATTTACACTCGATTATTAACGTGAAGGTTCCCGTAACTAACAGCGTTAATTAACAATAACGCACCCTAAACATCACTATTAAACCGCTTCATTTAACAAGGTGTTAATTGATGCTTGTTTAAACGTCAGTGAAATCCACATACATTAGCCAATGTTTATTCCGTCAATGCCTAATACATCCGTGTACGTTAGAGATCAAAAGCTTCATTACTGTTGCTAAGGTGCTGGACTCTGGTCTCCAGGTGTTCACACTGATCATTATGGGCTGCATTTCACTTACCTAACTAATATCTAAATGTGACTCATACAAACGTTAATGACCGATAGTCAGAAGTTCATGGTTTGTTCATGTTAGTTAAAGTGTTAAGTAGGGATGGGTGATATAGATTGAAAACTCTATCACGATATCTCATGGTCATGTTTTGTGGTAATGTATAAATATAAATGACGATGTGAAAATAGTTACTATCTTTTTGACGTTACTTGTTGACGCTTTCTCCTGAGCTTCTGGCCTTCCGTGTATTTGTTTTTGCTCGAGGTGGTGGAACATTTGATGTGTTTCCACTCTTTGCTTTGTGGGTTTTTGAGCAATCACAGGTGTTTGATTCACATCTGTTTTGATGTATCCGAACCCCTTCGATATTCCAACCGAAGCGCCTTTTCTGGGGATTAATTCTCCTTCCTTGTCTAGGGTCGCAACGCCGAACTTCCACCGCAATTGTACTGGTATATCATGGACCATACGGTCATGCACAGCCCTAGTGTTTTAATAAGTAATGTCAGTTAAGGGAACCTTCATGTAAAATGTAATCATCAGACTGCTATGAAAGTTTCTCAACTTTACCCAGCTCTACTCGATACCGAGAGAAGTACTGAAACGTTCGGAAGGGAAATTTATTTCGGCGGTGCTGTTGAGTTCTCAAATCTGATTGGTCTGGAGGTGTCGATTGGCTGTAATTCAAATCACAGGTTTATATTCATGTGCTCGGTCCGACACCTGCTCATTTCTACGTAGAGTTCTAAGATGCTCCGCAATCTAGTGATTTAGATGGATTAGAAAAATATATCATCGTCGATATGGTGAAACTTTCCATGAGAAAATATTTATTTTACATGTACGGAGTGAATGCCAGTGCGCTTGTAATATTCAGTAAGCTTCATGAGAAAATGTTAACGACGGAGGTTTTGTTCATTCCGGTTTCTTCTTAACATGATTAGCTGTGGGGTTTTTCGTCTTCTCTCTTAGAGAGAGAGAGAAATGAGGGAGAGCGAGAAGGAGGGAGAGGGAGAGGGAGGGAGAGAGAAATGAGGGAGAGGGAGGGCGAGAGAAATGAGAGAGAGCGAGAAGGAGGGCGAGGGAGGGAGAGAGAAATGAGAGAGCGCGAGGAGGGAGAGGGAGGGAGAGAGAAATGAGAGAGAGCGAGAAGGAGGGAGACGGAGAGAGAGAAATGAGGGAGACGGAGAGAGAGAAATGAGGGAGAGCGAGAAGGAGGGAGAAGGAGGGAGACGGAGAGAGAGAGAAATGAGGGAGAAGGAGGGAGAGAGAGAAATGAGGGAGAGCGAGAAGGAGGGCGAGGGAGGGAGAGAGAAATGAGGGAGAAGGAGGGAGAGAGAAACGGACAACATTAAAAGTAACAATAAATGGTTTAAAACTATAACGTGTTCATGAAATATATAAATTTGTACTCGTTGGCAAACTGCTTTGAGAAATAAAACACTTCAGGATGTACTGTTTCTGGGAAAATAAGCATCACACCACTCAGTCATTAATTCTTTTCCTATAACAGCATGCCCCGTGTGTTTGAAAAAAATCTCCCCTAGTTCTGGTCTGCTCGTCCGTTGTGTATCTCCCGTGTTCAGCTCGCTCTCCTGTGCTCAGCGTGTTCCACAGTCTCGGAGGGCTTCGTCTCCAACCTGAGCGCCGTTGATCCCACCTCGGCAGGGATTATTAAAGCACACTTACCTCGTCACAAGTCTCTCTGCCGGTCTCGAACGCTACGCTACATCTCCTGCCAGCACGAGAGCGTGACGATTTTACCGTCTACCCGAGCTTCAGAAGTCTAGACTAGTCTGTTGATTAGTAGACGAGGGGATTTCTGCTGTGCCTGTTCATGTTGAATGTAAAGTTCACCCCTTACACACGTTGTAGTTTTTATCATTTGGAGAAATCATATTTAAATGGGTAAAAAGCCAGCGTCTACACTTAGTATGCTTGTGTGTCTTAACCTTAAAACGCAGTTTGCGCGTGCGTAAGTAAATGTCCTGGCTTTGCAATACTAAAGTTTCTTCTTGACTTACATGCTACAGGTTCACCTGTCCCAGTGCAGGGAGAACGACACTAAAGCTTGTTTTTGCTGTCTAGACATTCTGCAGCGTTTTTCCTTTTTAACGTTTGTACATTTTTTTCTCACCTGGAATTCAGATTTTGCAATATTTTCTATTCAAAATTCTATTGATATTGCTTTCTGTGAATAAGCTCGGTTTTTTTTTTTTTTTTTTTTTTTTTTTTTTTTTTTTTTAGGTACGCTGGAATTTAAGCATGTCTTTACTCCTCTGTACTCTAGCACAAATACTTCTTTCTTTCTTTTTTGAAGTAGGTCTGAGCTCTATGCGTTTATATGTTTTAAATATTAGTAAAGAAAATAAGTCCCTGTATTTACGTGTATATTTATGTACATTTTTCTTTATTGGATACTATTTGTCTTATTCTGGAGAAAAATAGTTTGGGATTTTTCCTTGTTTTTTTTTTTTGTTTGTTTTTTTTTTCTTCTTCTTTTAGCAGAAAGAATTGTTTTACATTCCGCAATAAAGAGAAGGAGCTGTGCTTGCCTGTCTGTTCCCTGCTGAGTTTCTCTCCCATTTCTCTACGCCATCTTGTTGCCTTACAGTGCGTCAGCGTCAGCAGAAAAGACCGACTGAATACATACACAGACACAACAAATGACTGTAACGGCAGAAACAAAAATGATTGATACATTTACCCAGAATATGAGAAAATAGTTCAGTTACAACAAGAATACATCTTTTTAACAACGCATACTGGCCCCAGTATATTTTGCTTTTAATTTCTGTAGATACAAATGATAAAATATTCAGGCTCAGCAATTTCCAGACGTAAAATGCTATCTTAGTTTATGTAAGGTTTGAGCAAGAATACATGTCTTACTAGATAGAAGGTAATATGGTGATATTCTGTAATCTCTACTGTCCTCTAGTGCCTATTGTAGGCATTTAATATCGCTCACAATGCATGGCAAAAAAAACGACTGCCTTCCACATTCCGAGATATACGTCCCTTTCGGTCTTTCATTGTCGTTGGCTGAAGAGAAGAAGAAGGAACCGCGTGAGAAATAAAATCATATGAAAACACAGGACCGAGTGCTGTTCCAGAACGTTCCGTGGAAAAGGAGGAACGTTCTCCCGCCTCTGCCTGTCCCAGTGCAGAAGTGTCTTCCGCTCAACTGCGAAAATCCATCTTCGCAAGCAAATCTGCCTCGAGACACGTGTGGCAAAACTCCTCTCGCACTTCCTGTAGCTTAGTACACTTCAGCGAATAACATCCTGCACTGCACCGATGACCCGGACTCGCACTGCTGAAATGCTGTAACGCGGCTCTTTGAATCTGCGTAACGAAAAAGCTGTGTACGCACGAGATCGCAAAAGTACAATTAAGAATATAAAATGGCGGTTGAAACGCAACGAAGTAATTCGATGCAGTATGTGGTTTCGGTAGAGGAGGTGTAGGTTTATGTGTAGCAGAATAGACGGCGTGTAGGTCCCATAGTGAGTGATGTAGGTGCTGCTGCGTGCCCTGTGGTTGACTGATGATGTCACTTTGCATCAGGCCTGCACTCTGTGGTGGTAATACCGTGAAACACACAGTGTGTGAGTAAAACAATAGAACACAGCATGTGAAAGCTCCTTCTGGATAAATCAGTGGGAAAATATTCTCCCGCAGTGGTCTTTGCGTAAAAAGTTCACCGTGGAGCGGTCTCTGGTCAGGCGGGTGGAGTGTGTAATGCAGCTGATGTCCATTGGTTACATGCTGTCACCAAGCATTTGCTGGAAAGCAGCGATGAGGCCTTTGAAGTCGATCCTTTTGTCAGGTGTGCTCTCCCAGCACCTCCTCATTAAAGCGTACACCTGAAACGAGACGGAAAAAAAATACACTAGCGGTCAAATGTTTGGAGACACTCGAGTGAAATGTTTCTCATGGTCTTAAAAACCTTTTGATCTGAAGGTGCGTGATTAAATGTATGAAATCGGTGTTGTGCCGACATATTCGTTTCTTTCATTAGAAAATTGACATTTTATTTACAAAAAAATCTTCTTTTAAACGGACGACTCGGAGTGAAATATTCTGAAAAGCAGCCGATGAGAGTCCAGCGTCGGTGTGAACTCCTTTAATTCTGTTTAAAAAGCATCTCGGGGAAATTCCTCAAGACGTGTTCAGAAAACGCCAAGAATACATTTCTGGAAATTCTAGAGAAAAAGGAGTCTACTTTGAGACGCTAAAATATTAAATTATTTTGATTTATTTGGGATTTTTTTTTATCACAACATAATTCCCATAGTTCCATTTGTGTTACTCCAGAGTTTTGATGAATTTATTATTATTATTATTATTATAAGATGTGGGGGGAGAAAATTAAAAAGAAATAAAGAATGAGTGTGTCTAAACTTTTGACCGGTATTGTATACTTAAACTACGGGGTGTCTGAAAAGTCAGTAGAGTAAAACTACGTGTACTTCATTTTGTATTTATTATTTACAGCGTATGCTCTATATGTTCACCCGCACGCCCCGTGTGTTTTCTCAGCCTCAGCATTATGTTTTCTTCAGGATTTTGCTGAACATATTCCCAACTGTTCCTGACTTTTCAGACACCGTGTATGACTAAACAAAACCCTGAAATACTGCACTCAAAACTAACTGAAATCAAGAGATCACACACAGATCAATGTGTGTGTGTCTTGTTTTCCTGTGCCACATTCATATGACCGTGTTCTAACGCATTGCAGAAGACTGCACTTTGATACTACCGAAGGCCAGTCACACCGACCTAAATGTCACAAAGGAGTTAAATATTTGCACAGCTATTCTTTCCCCACATTACACCCTTACCCTAAGCCAGATGGGGATTTTATGCCAGTGTATTACAAATAAATCAATAAAATACCTTTTTAAAAAGTGCTCAGCACTGAGAAAACGAGTTTCCTTTAGTTATACTGTTTCTCATACGGCGCTCTTTGGGCTTAGACACTTCACCTGACCTTTAACTGTCTATCATGTGAGTAAAAATCTCAATTCACAAGCTTTCCACTGCATTTGGGAAAGAAAAAAAAACCCCAGAAATTGAGACTACATGTCTGGTTTTTAATAACTTGCTGCGTGGCGTTGAATTCAAATGAAATACTAAATAATAATCTCTTTAAAAATAAAAATACTAAACAAAATGTATTGTTATTTGACCAACAGAAACTAACAAAGAACAAAGGCACATTAAATACTAAATTACAAATAAATAAAAAAAAGACTGACTTAAGGCAACACAGACACTACTGAGGACACAACGTGTAACTCCTATTTCAACAACTTCGCATTTCATATTCCTCCGATTATCAGCTGATGTGTGTGTGGTAAATGTTTTACCTTGTCTGAGCAGATCTCTGGCTTAGGCAATCTCTTCCCCTCCTCCAGAACCCTGACCAATCTGGTGACTGTCATCTGGCCATGGGTTGGTCCGATCATTTTGAGGAAGACCTGGTGGGGACCGAGCAGAACTTTACCAGCTGTGTGCTAAATTATACACAAGGCTTCATCTGTCTGCCAACTTTGCTTCAATTTTTTCAATAATTAATAGAGTTTTCGGTAACACGATACTCTCCGTACGTTCTCTAGAGGGGATTGTTTGGATACTAGTGTGAACACATTTTGAGCAAGACATCTGCCATCATGGGCACAGACTGGCACCATCTGGCAGAAGGAGAGAGAGCGTGAACTTCCGCTCGGCCTCGCTGAACAAAAAGCTCTTTCATTAGCAGTGGACAGTAGAGCAGTGTTTCGCTCAGCGAAGGGCCGAGTTCAACCAAATCTCTACATAACTCTCACACCTTCGATTCGATCAACGCTTTAAACAGATTCTTTACTGGACTGAGCAGAGGAATAACAAGCTGGGTCTTTGGGTGATCGTTTCTTTACGGACATAGGAAATGTAGTCTGCCATGTTGCCATGTTGAGGTTCCAATAACAGCACATCCCACATCTTATAGCACAGCAATTCGACAGTAGGTTATTTTTTTAATTATTTATTTAAACCACACATCATATTTTTATCCTTTAAACTGAACGGAACTACCTGTGGTATATACGGTTTTAACGCACACCTTCCAGCCAATCAGAATCAAGTATTCTGACAGACCATGGTATGATTGCATTTAATGCTGCGGATGATTCCTGTCATCACTTACGCTAGAACAATTATAAACAGTTTGTTCTCTCAATTTCTATTAGGTGAGGAGGCCACCGTACAAATCTGTGCGAACGAGCCGTTACTACAGAAACGATAACACCTCCTGACCAATCAGATTGGAGAATTTAACGGCACTGTGGTATAAAGGTGTGTAGATGAGACAGTTGTCAGCCGCAAGAGATTTCCAAGTACTGTTTGCAGTGCGGTTGAGCAAACCTACAACTGCCTTCAAATACCACTTCTTGCAAAGATGTGTAGCTTTGGGCTGTTTTAAAGCTGGGTTTAGTGTTGATTGGTGGACAGTGGAACAGTATTACAAATATTTTGCAGTTTTAATAACATTACTCGTCTTTCAGGTCGTGCTTCCGTAAACGTGTGTACACATCGATATATATCCAACATGCTTAAAATATTGGGACACAAAGTTTGGACTTCACTTTTCACCGCTAATGGGTTATTGGGCTATGAATCATTCAAACTGGGGTCAACAAATTTTAACAGACTGCTTACCGACATGGGGCTGCATGAGGCATCGCAGTAGGTCAGGAGCTCGTACATGGTCACTCCAAATGACCAGACATCTGACGCTCTGTAGAACTTACAGTGAACCAGGCATTCTGGAGCATACCTAAACCATGCAGAGAGAGACATACATGTCACACACATGATCACTGCTAATACACTACGCCATGCCAGACAGCTGCAACAGCATGAGCCATATGGTCACATAGCTAATCAATAAGAAGCCTAAACACTCTGTACACACACAATAATCTGTCAAAGGTTGACAGACTGGGTAAACAAGGGATGTTCTATTTATATATAGATAGTCCTGCACTCTCTTAATTACTATTATAGTATCCCTGAGTGTGTAAATGAAACTAAATGAATCAATTTAATAATAATAATAATAATATAATGATTATATATCGATATAATTATAGTTAATCAAATACATTTGAATGTCCATGAAATGATCAAAACGGCCTAGGAGCATTTTTACACCTTTACCTTAAATAAGAAACGCAGGGATCTTTGAATGAAATAAACTGTGAATGTTGCTTTGTCCTCCCGAGCTTGCTCGCAGGAAGCCACGAGTCTTCATTTGCATGGTCAAATTCTCTTCAATTTATTAAATAGTAGCCCAACCTGTCAAACTATACCTTAACGCAATCCTTAGCTAAGCAAGCTAGCATACTGGAATTGCTGTTTAATCCTATGAAGCGGTAAACTGTTTGTGCCCTTCAGCCATTTTACACAGATGTACTAAGACGTTCTCTGTTTTCAATACGGAAATGTTAACCTGGTGCCCTGGTAAAATAGTAATAATAGTAATTGACCCAATACTTGTATAATTTAATAGGATTTCTTGAGTGCAACAGGTCTACAACATGTTTTAGTGTCAGCTCAGCATTGTTACAGGAGATTCTTACTTAACTGAGCTGGAACTGCAGGTCTCAGCCCAGAAGAGGGAAAAGCAGAGGTCATATTTAATGTGCTGTAATCAATGGTGTATTATTTTTACCATCTCACTATTCCGGCATGTAGCTCTGCTGAAGCAGCGTCCTCTGTGACTTCTGTTAAAATGTCAACTTTGTGAAACAAGCGTAGTTTAACCCTCAAAAGACCGAAACCGCCGCCCGTGGCTAAAAATAACTGTTGTTCTAAAACGTTTAATAACTTTTGAACTGCGAATCTGTATGCTTTATAGAGTCCCGTAAAGTGGAGGTTCTCAGCTTTTCAGTGAGATCACATTTGTCTCAGTTGGACTTTCAGATGCTCCGTAGGGAATGCAGTTGTCATGGTTACGCTATCGCATTCTGCAGAATTGATTTGTCAAGGAAACCCACACAGTTTGTTCCTCTGAGCCAAACAGGAACAGCTCCACCAATCCAGTTCCGGTTGTTATATTATGTAAATACTTCTTGTACTTCTTATATAGTTTGTGGAGGTTATTTGCACCATTTGTTCATTTGCACTTAGTATATTTCTCAATTTGTATTTGTGAAAATCATTTGCACTTTTATTTCCCTCTCATTCTGTGTGTAGTTTGTAAAACTCATTTGCACTGTTTGTATGTTTGTTGCACGAGACAGTTTTCACTACTTGTTGCACTGTTTGCATTCGATGTTCAATTGATAATATATTTATTTCTCTCTCAAAAAAACTTTTGCTTCAGTGTTCTTTTATTATATAATAATCGTTTTTTTTTTTTTACTTTACTCCCTCAAGTTTTATGAACACGTCGACATTGTCAGTAAATATAATACCTTTTTTTTTTTTTTTTTTTTTTAACTGAAAAACGCCTAGAATAATATTGCAATAGATGGCTATAACTTGCTACGGGAATGTTAGATGAAAACAAATTTTCATTTGGAAGTCTAAAACATCCAGGTATAACTTTCTAAAGAAAAAAAATGTACACTACAGGAAGTTTTTGTTTACGTTCAAAGTAAAAAAACAAACAAACAAACAAAGCTAGATTGAAAATTAAAGTTCTCCTGTTTAAAATGATGTATGGCACTTGAATAGGTTATGACTGCTAGAATAGGTTCTAAATTCAGGAGAGTCAGATTTCCCAAAAATTAATCTAGATCTTTAAGGGTTAAAACTTGTAGTGCATTTTTTAAATTTATTTTTATTTTTTTTGAAGGTTACTGGAATTGTATGCTCTATCTTTGTTTGCTCCTGCGAGAAAAAACACCTGCCTTTGAGACTTCAGTCCCGATGTACACCTAAAACTTGCACACAACGGTGCACAGTGCTGCTCTCTGGATCAAAATATTCCCAGGCATGGCTTATATTTTTTTCATGGACTTCATGTGTCCATAGGGAATAATGCATACTCAAACTTAAATGACTTAATGGTCCATAATTTCTCCATATCATCATATCATCAGAAGAGCCTACCAAAAGACAGGGCTGTCCAGGTCATCCTTCACCGTGTAGTAACCCTCATTGTCTTTAATGCTTTTCGTCAGGCCGAAGTCTCCAATCTTCACCGTGCTCTCGTTCTCCACCAGGACATTCCGAGCAGCCAGGTCTCGGTGGATGTAATTCCGAGAGCCCAGATAATCCATACCCTGAAATAGACAGAGCAAACACACGTAAAGAAAAAGACTAAGGTGTCAGAGCTACACTACAAAATTCGAGTAGATTTGACTGGCAGTATATACTACTATACTATATACTAGTTACACTGTACTACTAAAATGTGATCTAATTTATATCATTTCCTTTCTTTGCATTCCTTTGTAGTAATTTCTTAGTATTCCAAATATGAGAAATGTGCTCAGTTAAAAGTTGACTGCCGTCAAGATTCCATTGTGCCATTTTTTTTTTTTGCCCTCTTTTACACAAACTGTGACTAAGAACTCGCAAACGTACTAAATACTGTCATGTGGCCTGAAGAAACCGTAAGAGTGGTTTAACATTAATTCCCACATTGAAGGTGGCAGAGAAGGTTATATAGGTCTCATGTGTAAGAGGTATGGAGTAGCTGACCTGACAGATTTGCACAGCGTAGCTTAGTAGGGTCTTCAGATTGGTCTGTAGTTTGTTTCTGGGCAAGTATTCCTTCAGACTGCCTGCTGGTAAATACTCCATAATGAGTTTGATGGATCTGCCACCTAAAACAAAGTAGAGGCGTACAGAAAGGCTTCATAAACTGGTTTATGCTTTTATACAAGGGTTTTTTAAGTTTAACAATAAAATGTATCCTGACAACAAAATAAGTGTGTTGGTTTGGATTCAGTACCCTCCTCCTGGCAGATGCCTTTGTATTTGACAATGTTCTCATGGTAGAGCTCTCTCAGGATGTCAATCTCACACCACAGATTGCCGCTCTGCTCTTCTCGGCTCTCTGGTTTCAGGGACTTTACTGCCACCAGCTCTCCTGTTCGATCCCCACGCGGGTCATATCGGCACAGCTCCACCTTTCCGAAATGCCCCTGTCACACACACACACACCCCAAAATAACTTCAGTCCACCTGGCACAAATGTCTATGTAATCCTGGACAAACAAACAGCGTTCCACTATCAGAGCTACAGATGGGAAATTACCTCTCCCAAGTCTCTGATCTTCTTGAGGAATCTCTTCTCAAACACCGTGGGGTCGACCTCCAGGGTGGGTACAGGCTTAATAGAGGGATCTACAGACAAGACACATAATGCATTAAGATTTAGACTCATATACACTGCCAGCTAAATCTTTGGACATACCAGCTCACTGAAGGAATTCTACATGAAAAGTACTTATGTAAACAATTAATTTTTTAATTAAGTAACATCTAATTGTTGAAATATAATCTATGCATGAGAGATTATTTCATTGAAATGTAGAAATTGATTTTGTAGCATTGCTACTCAATCTTGAAGGTCTCATTTCAAACCACAAGGGGTCAGTGTTTTAAACACTGCTGTAAAACAAAGAGAAAATTCTGAGTTGTTAACAGGGATTTCCACTTGCCATTTAGGGCCCTAAAGGACGCTAAAAGAAATTACTTAATATTGTACAATCCTATCAGCACCTAAATCTAAGAAAAACCAAGAAATATCTGGCTTTATTAAGCTTGTCTAATAGCTACTGAACATTGATTGGTGGCCATGTTTTTCAAGATTCACAACTGTCCTCATATAGCTGATTGGACTTTGGAATTAAATAAATCTTGCAAGAATTGTCCATTAAGTCGATTGGACCAATGGTTCCACATTTAGTGTCAATTTCATGTTTTGTTCTGTTATAGCGCCACCAATTGCTCACTCTCAAGATTTTTTTTTAAACATATGTCCTTAGATTGAGCCCATATGTAAGTAACCAAGGTTTGGTGAAAATATCTCATTCTGTTCAAGAGTTATAGCCATTTAAGTAAAAGTGGCCACACCCACTTCAAATGTTTTAATGTGCCCTTGTGAGGGTAAATCAAAAGTTCAACTTGTTTTTGATAATTATTTAGCTAATGAGTCCAAAGAATTGTTCTGCAAAAGGATCATTTCAGTTGAGCAAAAAAACCTAAGACTAGTTCGCAAAAATAAGTTTTACAAAAAAATCAAAGATGGCGGAAAATTGTTATAGGCAGAAATGAAATCGGAAATATACGTTTTGTTCGTCTGATCCCAAGGATTCCATAGATACAAGACATTTGAGTATGTGATAAACGGTTTAAACCATCTGGCTGATCGGGCTGAAACTTTGCGACGCTGTAGTACTCTGGGATCCTACCTTCCCTCAAAGTTTCAGCTCTCTAGAACTTACGATTGGGTCTGCACCATCAAATTTAGGGCAGAATAATAATAATAAAAATCCTTACAATTACAATAGGGTTTCAGCCCTTTGGGCTTGAACCCCTGATTAAAGTGGGAGCAAGCTTCCGTCACATTTTGTTCAGCGCCATGCGCCTTTGATAAAAAAATTTTATTAATAAGGCTTTTTTTTGTTTTGTTTTTTTTACACAGAGGGTGCGTATAATTCTAAAGTATTTTAGAAGTCCTGCCCCAGAGTACACTGAATCTACTAATTAAACTGCTTAGTCATGAGGCAGAGCCCAGTAACTTGTTAAAAATCTGGATCAACTGGAAGAAAAACCTTTACGCACACACCTCAAACAGAATAATGCAAACTGAAGCCAATCCTAATGACAAATCGTTTTGAACGTACAAGGCGGGTAATTCAATTCAATTTGAACTGTATAGTGCTTTCGGACGACGTCACAAAGCAGCTTTAAAGAAATATACATAGTCCGGCTATACGTTTTAAATTGACAAATGTATCCCTAATCCGTTAAGGGTAATTCGTTTTATTTGAATTTCATCCATTTAAATTAGAAACATATTCTTTGTATCTAATTAATGTCATGAATAACAATGCACACTGGGTGCAAAAAAAGAAAGTGGAAAAAAAAAAGTAAGCAAGAATTACACACTTAAAAAAAAAAACTTTTATATATGGTTAATGAGGCATCTAACTAAAAGCAAAACTGTGGGATATAAATGCTTTTCCTGAGACCAACACCAGTTTAGTTTGGCTTATACATAACAGAATGCAGATCTAGATACAAGTTCAAAGTTCATTAAGAATCGAACTTACTCGAAATCTGGCACATTCAAAACAAGCACTACATTTGAGATTTAGCACTGAGCAGGTCTTACTCTGTTTTTCCACCATGTCAATGTCCCGGACGATGGCCCTGAAGAAGGGTCTTTGGTGAGGGTCGTAGGTCATGCAGTGGGTCATGAGATTGGCGAGCTCCTCACAGTCTGGTGTGGCCAAGTGACACTGAGCGGCGTAAAACCTCTCCTTCTGCTCAGAGTGAATAAAGAAATACAAAGCCAGTGTAAACATGGGACATGGTTAAAAATTGAGAAAACATTCCAATAGCCTAGGTTAGGGTTATGAACCTGAAGGTGTGTGTGTGTGTGTGTGTGTTTACCTCAGTGAGTTTCTTGTCTTTCAGAGGAATTTCTCCATTGTAACATATCTCCCACAGAGTTGTTCCAAAGCCCCACTTATCTGCTGCTACGCTCAGGTTAGCCGTATCCTGCACACACTCGGGAGCGATCCACGGGATCCGGTCCACACACTCTGAACAAGCACAAACATGCATGGTTTGCTATACAAACATTTTGTTATAATCAGGACAGGGGTAGAAATGATATGAAATACCTGAACTGGCTAGGGGTAGAAATTATATGACATATCTGAAGCATTCAGGTATTTCATGTACTTGAAGCATTCGTTGTGCTGAACTATTTCACTTGCTTTTGTTTGATTTGTTCATTGCAAACAGATGAGTCTGTACATTTTGACCAAACCTGATTTGCAATGGGGGTTGAATCATTTGGATTGCAACTGTAAGTTTCATGGCTGCTAAAACTAGTGTTTCTCCATTTCGGATCTTCAGTGCTGCAATACGACGGGCCGGCCCTTCAGAGGTAAATACAGCCAAACATGTCGACGATGCAAATTTAGGTTTCAAAGTTCACCAAAAGGTGTGAAATTCTTCAGACAAAATGTAAAAAGCAATTTTTTTTTTAATCTCTCTCCATCAGTAAAACAAAAACTGTTTCAGAAGCCCAACAGTAATACTGGAAGACTAACGTTTTCACAGAAAGTGTGCGATTGGTTTTGCTCCGAGTATCCTGTTCCTCTCTCTTACAAATACACAAAACTAGTCTTTCCTCAAAGAGTGCTGCTCTGCAGGAGCATTCCAGGTCACTGCGGTTTAGTACGGAGGGGCTGGATGAGGGCCAGCAGAATTCCTGTCAGTTACACCAGGCTGCTCTCTTACATTCCACGGCTGCAGCACACACCTTCAACTTACAGTAAACGCTACACAATACACACCACACTGAACTGCTGCGTGTACGTCTGCAGCACACACCTTCACCTTACAGTACACGCTACACAATACACACCACACTGAACTGCTGCGTGTACGTCTGCAGCACACACCTTCACCTACCAGTACACGCTACACAATACACACCACACTGAACTGCTGCGTGTACGTCTGCAGCACACACCTTCACCTACCAGTACACGCTACACAATACACACCACACTGAACTGCTGCGTGTACGTCTGCAGCACACACCTTCACCTACCAGTACACGCTACACAATACACACCACACTGAACTGCTGCGTGTACGTCTGCAGCACACACCTTCACCTTACAGTACACGCTACACAATACACACCACACTGAACTGCTGCGTGTACGTCTGCAGCACACACCTTCACCTTACAGTACACGCTACACAATACACACCACACTGAACTGCTGCGTGTACGTCTGCAGCACACACCTTCACCTTACAGTACACGCTACACAATACACACCACACTGAACTGCTGCGTGTACGTCTGCAGCACACACCTTCACCTTACAGTACACGCTACACAATACACACCACACTGAACTGCTGCGTGTACGTCTGCAGCACACACCTTCACCTTACAGTACACGCTACACAATACACACCACACTGAACTGCTGCGTGTACGTCTGCAGCACACACCTTCACCTTACAGTACACGCTACACAATACACACCACACTGAACTGCTGCGTGTACGTCTGCAGCACACACCTTCACCTTACAGTACACGCTACACAATACACACCACACTGAACTGCTGCGTGTACGTCTGCAGCACACACCTTCACCTTACAGTACACGCTACATAATACACACCACACTGAACTGCTGCGTGTACGTCTGCAGCACACACCTTCACCTTACAGTACACGCTACACAATACACACCACACTGAACTGCTGCGTGTACGTCTGCAGCACACACCTTCACCTTACAGTACACGCTACACAATACACACCACACTGAACTGCTGCGTGTACGTCTGCAGCACACACCTTCACCTTACAGTACACGCTACACAATACACACCACACTGAACTGCTGCGTGTACGTCTGCAGCACACACCTTCACCTTACAGTACACGCTACATAATACACACCACACTGAACTGCTGCGTGTACGTCTGCAGCACACACCTTCACCTTACAGTACACGCTACACAATACACACCACACTGAACTGCTGCGTGTACGTCTGCAGCACACACCTTCACCTTACAGTACACGCTACACAATACACACCACACTGAACTGCTGCGTGTACGTCTGCAGCACACACCTTCACCTTACAGTACACGCTACACAATACACACCACACTGAACTGCTGCGTGTACGTCTGCAGCACACACCTTCACCTTACAGTACACGCTACACAATACACACCACACTGAACTGCTGCGTGTACGTCTGCAGCACACACCTTCACCTTACAGTACACGCTACACAATACACACCACACTGAACTGCTGCGTGTACGTCGGTCATAAAACAAAACTTTAGCATTAGGGATTGCTAATGCGACACGTGTACAGCAGTAAATGTATGTTTAATTATGTTTATGATCTTTAGCCCTCAAGATATAATACTTTAAAGCTTCAATTGTATGCATGTTTTATTATAAACAATGTTTATAATATCATTTCTCATTACCAGATCAATAAAATGAAAAAATAAAATCATATTCTTCATAGTAACAGCCACCTGACTGTTTTTTTTTGTTGTTGTTGTTTTTTTTTGCACATGTCCAAGTCACTGTTATAACAGAAACACTGTTATAACATCAGCTAATACTCACTGTCCAGATACTATGAATGATTATACACAGGCCCTTTGTCACTGAAAGCATCCAGAAAATGTAACTTTGCACTGACAGAAATAAAGTTCTTGTTTCTTGCCTTTTCTTTGATTCATTTTTGAGCACGTCCTCCTATACTGAACTGATATAAGCAGGTCTGCGCTATAGACTGTGACGCTTAAAAACACGAATATTTATAAAGATGTTTTCTGTAAATTTATGTTTACAGAAATTTTCATCCCACCGTCGTTTAAATGTCCAAGTTCTTCTTTTAAACCAAAGCTTTTTTTTTTCTGTGTCCCAATAACTGGAGCTCTGTAGGTGTTTGGTTAACGAGTGTAAAGTGTCATATATATCGTTCATGCCACTCAAACAAAAACATGCACAATAGGCCTGACTTGCTGTTCTAATCGACACTGAATAAGCGTTTCCACTTTCGCTACAAACCAACAGCATCGGGATCCGATGTAGCCAGCTCAGAATGGCATTTGTTTTAGGCCTTTCGGTTCATACACACAAATAATGTGTCATCTGAGGAATGGCGAGGCTCTTACCCTCTCGGGTTAGCACGGTGATGGGGATACCGGGGTCGCTAAGCTTGATGAAGGGACCGCCGTCGCTATCCAGTCCGTCTCGAGCCAGAAGAATGTTCTTGGCGCAAACGTACCCATGCACAAGCTTCTTATCCTCCTACCGGACACACGAACACAAACATTTACTTTACTAAGCTAACACAGATGAGGCCAAAGCAGCAAACATTAAAAAAATAATAATACTTTATAACAGGTATTATGATTCATAATAGCTTCTGTACAGAATCCACAAGTGTAGCGATGGGATGACGTCCATCAGTTTTCACAAGGGTTGGTCATTTTTTAATTTATTTATTTATTTTAAAAGACAGCATTATCCTGTAACTTGTAAAACATTTGTTTTTTTCTGCCCCCCCATGAGTTCCAACATAATATAAAATACATGTAAATTATATGAGAACATGACACACAAAGGGTAAGACATTGTTTGAAGGACAACAGGGAATGCAAATCATAAGCATGATGTATTTCCATATGAAGCATCACAGCCTTTAAGCACTTAAGGACATTGCATTAAATAATGACATTACATAAAGAATCAGCAAATATAAAATGCCAGTCATCTTCAGTAATTGCTTTATCCTGGTCAGGGTGGATCCGGAGCCTATGCCGGAAACACTGGGCGTAAGTCCATTACTGAGCACCATGCGCGCGCACACACACGCGCACACTCTTCTTCACCCTTAGGGGCAATTTAGAGTCACTAATAGTGATGAAACGGTTACCGGTTTCACAATAAACCACGATATAATTCCCCGACGGTTAGTATCAACGTGTTACATTTAATTACCATTAAAACCATGCGTGATTATCGTGATTTGTAAAACTCGCGGTAAATGCTCGTCCACACACACCCAGCACGAGTCTGACGCAGGTGCAGCATGCAACATTGTTTTTTTGAGAGTGAAAACGGATGCGACAATTAAAAACCGGACGCGTCTGCTCGATTCAACATGAGCCGAATGAGTCGGAGTCGCAGCACGGATCAGCAGGAGTCAGATTTCATTTAGCGCGTGACGAGAGTGAGGCGAGATGGTATAAGATTTGGTTTAATATAAGCCAGTTTGTCATTGTACTGTTTTGTTGTTGTTGTGTTTTTCATTAAGATTAATAATAATGAACTCACCATTCAAGCAACTACCGCTAATTCGAAAGCAAACCGCGCGCGGGCATTCATAAGCGATTTAAAAGCGGGGGATCGCCAAAAGCCTCCTTTCACAGCAACTTTCTTCTGGCAAGCTCTGCAGACAGGGTTACCATCTTCTATTAAGTTTCCCTCAGCATTTTAATAAAATCCAAAACATGACCACACCGGATTTAGTCCTCATGGAAGGTTGGAAAATCTCTCGAGCGCCGTCATTGCCTTCCATCCATCACTTTATAGTCGAATATAAAACCTGTTTAAATGATTTCAGTGTATGTATCAATACTTTTTGTACATTTTCAGCACATTTTAACAATACCACGATAATACTGATAACTGTCATAGTTTTGTTCACGATAATCATGATATGAAATTTTCATACCGTTATAGCTCTAGTCACCACTGGCATGTTTTCTGGGAGGTGGGAAGAATGGTAAATGGTCTGCACTTAAATAGCACTTTTATCCGAAGAGCTTTACACTGTGTCTCATTCACCCATTCACACACACACACACACACCAATGGTAGCAGAGCTGCCATGCAAGGCACTAACTTGCCATCGGGAGCAACTTGGGGTTCAGTGTCTTGCACAAGGACACTTCGGTATGTGGAGTCATGTGGGCCGGGGATCGAACTGCCAACCCTACGATTAGTGGACAACCCGCTCTACCACCTGAGCCACGGTCGCCCCTCATGAGCTCAGGATCGAACCAGTGATCCTGGAGCTGTGAGGCGGCACCACAACCCGCTGCGAGACCCACGGCATGAAAATAATTTTTCCCTGCCCAAGCAAGGTGACTTGGTGACTGGACAAAAATAATAATAATAATAATAATAATAATTTTCATAGAAAAGTATCAAAAAAGCAGAAGAAAGTATTTTAAGCGACTCATACCAAAAGTAAAGAGCATAACATAAACAGGGACAATAACTAAGTACAAATGTGCAGATTTCATGTTTAATAAACGGCCTGTGAAAAAGCAGTTTGTCTTTTTCATTGTGCAGAAGTATTGAACCAAAAAAGGAGAGGAAAAAAACAACACTATGAAACACCCACTACTGCTGCACTGAGATGAAGATTAAGAAGATTAAGAAGTTTTGTTTGTAGACTGTCACAAAAAATGTTGAAATGGACATGGTCACCATACATGGACATGGACGCTTCCACCTCACCCCACGCTAGTGTCTGAAAGATAACATATTTAAAAGGAGTAATGATGCTTTCATCAAATGTGTAAAAACCACGTGACTTACCCTGGAACACCCCAATATCCTTTTTAAAACATATCTCTGTATGATCAATACCCACTGTATATACGACAGGAACTTTAATCAATGTATAAGGACAAAGCCGGAAGTCCTGGAGGTTCCTGATCTCACGTTTATCACCTATAATTCTTTTAACCAACAAGCTTGTATCTTATGATTTCTATTTTTCTTTTAAATGCATTTAAGATTAGACTCTGGAGTTGGGAAGCATCTCATTGCATGCTTTCTCACATGCTTAACAGAGAGGTGAAAATTACTGCCACAACATCAACCACTAGCATATGGCTGTACTTCTCCGAAAGCATTATATCCGTTCGTACTTTATTTGGCAATTCAGCATGTGTTTACCAGATAACTGAGTGCGCCTGCCAGCTGTTTGGCCACATGGAACTTCCATGAAGTGCTGAGAGGAACGGTCTCTCTGCGCATGAACAGATCAAGAGGACCGAACTGCACAAACTCCTCCACCATAATATCTAGAGGAAGACAGATAAACAGAATAAGCCTCGTCAAGTCTATTAGGCTAAAATAATACAGGGGGGAAAAAAACCCCCCCACAATCTTTCTATTCCACTCCAATGCACACAAAACGCACACAAAACACACGAACAAAACACACACAAAACAAACGAACAAAACACACACAAAACACACGAACAAGACACGCGAACAAGACACGCGAACAAGACACACACAAAACTTGTTTTGTCTCCAGGCTGTTTGTGTTTTTCAGGAAGTTCACCTTACACTCAGGTCATGTCAGTTCATTAGCCAATAAAAACACAATTGATTGCATAAGAACGTTAGCACCTCATGCAATCAGATATGATTTTATTGGTTAATCTGATTTAAAAAACAGTCAGAAGCAAACCTTAACAGCATATAAACAGCTAAACTATGAAACTATGAGCTACGAAATGACGAGCAAAATGAAATAGAAAATTATGTGAACCTTCCCTCACACACACACGCACACACACAATACTTACTCTCCTGGTGTCGTACACACACTCCATACAGCAAGGCAATGTGTTTGTGTGAGACCTGTCGCATCATGCTGGCTGCCTCAAAGAAGGCCTAAAGAATAACAGAGAGGGGGTTCTTTTAATAACCTGGGACAGAGAGACAGGATGAGAGAGAGAGAGAGGGACAGACAGGCAGACAGACAGAGAGAGAGGGAGGTCGAGTCGTCCTCACCAAAGATATATCTCTGTGTCCTGAGCCGAGCACTTTCAGCACCACCTTCACCTCCTGTGAAGGGCCGTAGCTCCCCAAATCATCCTCATCCTCACTTTTCATCTTCAGCACACCTGCATAGATGTTGGTCCTGGTGCCCAGACCCAAGTGCTCTCCCTAAACACCAGAACAGCAAAAAAAAAAATCACCCTACAGAGTTCTACAGAGACCGCTCAGTGTAGTTATAAAGCAGATGTATAAAGGGTTTTAAAAAAAACAAAAAACAGGCAAGTAAATACTCTACTGTGTGCTGTGCAAAATTTGGCAGCTGAAATAGCGTAATAATATACGGCTAGGTACGCGCTTTAATAAAGAATAAGGGAGATGAGCGAATATGTAATTATTATCCCTTCTTACAAAGGTTCTAATGTGGAAAATTGTGCTTATGAAATGAGCAAAACGTCGTTGGTGAGCGTTTCTACTATGAACCGTGGTGTTCTGTCCTTCATCTCATGTGAAAGA
Source organism: Ictalurus punctatus (assembly GCF_001660625.3). Taxonomy (NCBI): domain Eukaryota; kingdom Metazoa; phylum Chordata; class Actinopteri; order Siluriformes; family Ictaluridae; genus Ictalurus; species Ictalurus punctatus. The sequence goes on along the minus strand of NC_030426.2, from coordinate 19,198,583 downwards.
TATTCTTTTGTGTGTGTATGTGGTTTTGCAGTGGCCTTTATTTCAGTGTTTCCACATACCTGCTGTTTGCACACTACTTTGCACACACAGCATGTACACTTACCCACCCATATTTATGCAGATTTTGTGTACTGTGTACATGTATTCTTGTATACTGAAAGTTTCCTTATCGGTGCATGTTTTGTACTTGCATTTGTCTATTTTCTTTAGAAGTTAATATATGTTCGGTATTTGTTACTGGACCTACCACAAGAATTTCAGTATGTCAAATGTGCAAATACAAGACTTGCGTCTTTTCAGAATAATGAACAAATGTCAATCATCAGTGCACTTTGATGCACCTAGACAAACACATTCTTCCATCCATCAGACTTTATCTCAGCTGAACTGTAGTGCAGAATGTGGTACAAATCGGACCAGGCAGAGTACACACTGATGTGCATCACATCACCATGAAGCATATCAAGTGCAAACAAAGCTATATGGAGTGTGCAGTTGTTACTTTTTCTGGTTGTAGGCATAAAAAAAAAGGAAAAAAAAAAAAAAAACCCTAAAAGCTAAGACTCAAGATCTAGCGATTTTGTCCAAGCTAGGGATTTATATACACTCAATGAACACTTTATTAGGAACACCTGTACACCTAGACATTCGTGCAGCTATCGAATCAGCCAATCGTGATTTTGTCCGTGGCATGATTGTTGGTGCCAGACAGGCTGGTTTGAGTATTTCTAAAACTGCTGGTCTGGGATTTCACACACAGAACAGCCTCGACAGTTTACTCAGAATGGTGCAATAAAGAAAAAACATCCAGTCAGCGATGTCCAGTTCTATGAACAGAAACATCTTGTTTATGAGAGAGATCTATGGAAGATGACCAGACTGCTTTGAGCTGATACAGAGGCTACTATGTGGTTACTCAGATAACCACTCTGTACAATTGTGGTGAGCAGAAAAGCATCAGAACGCACAACGTGTTAAACCTTGAGGCGGATGGGCCACGTCAGTCAGCCAAGAACAGAAATCTGAGGCTGCACTTGGCTCGACAATTTGGATTCTCGTCAGAATTTGGAACCAACAGCATGAATCCGTGGACCCAACCTGACCTGAATCCAAATCCAAATCTGCAGGAATTGTGTGATGCGATCATGTCAATATGGACGCGAATCTCAAAGGAATATTTCCAACATCTTGTAGAATCCATGTCACGAAGAACTGAGGCTTGTTTTCAGAGCAAAGGAAGGCCCTATCAAGTACTAGCATAGTGTTCCTAATAAAGCGTATGAATACACTCTGCATTCACCTGTAATCTCTGAAAAACACTTGAGTTTTTATTAAAACCTCACTAGAAGATATGAAACATGCCTTCCAAATGGCTCCTAAGTAATAGAAGTTGTTTCTAATGATCCTTCCTTTTTGTGTTGTTAGGAATGTAGACGTTTTCACGAATGCATCAAAAAACAAACAAACAAAAAAAAAGGCACAGATAAACAACGGACATGACACCTACTCTACAGCTGTGAAAGATTAGTTTGTAGAGAATTACTCTTAAAAATGACCTCTATATGATAAATATGATAGAAATTCTTCATGGTGAAACATTCATTCGTGTACATGACACTCCCTGATGGTGCACCTCCTTTAGGAACAGGCAAGGTAGTGATCTGGAGGTCATGAGTTTAAATCCCAGCACAGCCAAGCTGCTACGGCTGGACCCTTGAGCAAGGCCCTTAACCCTCAAGTGCTCAAATGTATAAAGGAGATGAACGTATGTCCTGATGGTCTGAATAAAGAAAAGTCACACCTGTCCTTAAAGGTAATAAGTAACCTCACATTAATTTACCTTGAGGATGCTACAAAATGCTGCCATGTTCCATTTAATGTCATATAACCTATGGTTACACTTTATAGTGTACAATGTAGAGGCGTATGGTTGTACCTGGACAATCTCCTCTTTAAGGATGCGATGGAAACTCAGCTGGCTGACTTGAGGCTGTCTCTGTGGGACAGGCTCTCTGTCAGAGGTCATCACCAAAAGGTTGGAAACCTCTGTAAGGCCGAGAAAAAGAAAGCATGTGATTGGTGAAGACGGGACAGTGTTGGTAAGTAAGTAAGTAAGTAAGTAAGGTACATGACTGGTCTCCAGATTTTACAAGAGCATGCGTGAGTGTGAGAGGCACATGGAAATAGTTAAACAAACTCTTATAAAATTGGCAAGAATGCTACTCAGAACGAGTTCATGTATTTATATAACGTGTCGGCTTGTGGTTAGCCTGGGTGTACGTGGGCGACTCTACTATGCGCTGCTGTTGTAAACTTGTGTGTGTTCTACAGTGGTTGCTTGAGGAAGGAGGAAGTCGCCTGGTGTCACAGAATAAGTATATAAACACTGCAAGGTTGTCTTTAAGGGATGACCGGGGAAGTCAAGCGTATAACTACGACTCTGCGTATTTTATATGCATACCATTTATTTTTCACAACATCTTATGGATTTCGATTCGATTTACTTCTATTCAGAACATGCTCTACGCACATGCTTGTTTTAGTGCCAGGAGGCAGGGCAAAGTGTTTCACAACAAGCCTTTCTGAGATCAAGAGACAAGAGCTGAACAACAACGGAAACCACATTCACCACTATTCCTGCCTGACACTAATGTCTCAGCATGTACGCGTACAGCATGGAGATGTAAACAAAACGGCGTGGCCTCCACATACTAGGGAGGGTACGTTTAGCTTTTTTTGGCCTTAAAGTGTTTTGCGTTGGTTGAGCGTTTGGAGAAAAGTATTTTGAGCGTGTGTGTGTGTGTGTGTCTGTGTCTCTGTATACGTGTCTCCATGTGTCTCTACGTGTGCCCCCATGTGTGCAGGTGTGCGCATTTGTCAGTCTGTATACATGTCTCTGTCTGTGAGTTTCTCTGTGTGTGCATTATCGACTGGTTGATCAACCTGGCCAAGTCATTAGGCCAATATCTAGCATTTTAAGGTAATCGGCATCAGACGATGAGCCTGCAAGCATGGCCGATTAACAAAATTGTTATTTCGTAGGACACAAAACCTAGCAGTTTGCAATTTCTATAACTAATCTTGAAGAAAAAAAACCCCCTTGAATTCAAGGAGTTAATAGTCTTGCGCAATCTGTGCATGAACTCAACAGTACTGTAACTTCCTTTTTTAATATACTGTTCTACAGTATCTGGGGGGGCATCATATTAGCCACTGGTCTGCTTACTCAAATTGTGGCTATTGAGTCAAAACGATTAATCCCTTTGGTAAATACTTGCACCCAATGTAACCGCCTTTTCATCAGCAATGCTGAACCTGCCTGGATATAAATTATCACGCTTAACAGCTGTCACTGTTCTAGAGTGCTCCTGGCTGTAAAGTGTCGTGCGAGAGTGATCGGGGGTGGACGCACGGTACCTCGGGGCTGTGGAGGACAGCAGCGGCGCAGTTGAAAGCGCAGGTTCTCTGTGCGGAGGCTCTGACCCTGCAGGTGCTCCAGCAGCTCTTTTAGACTCGTCCTGAAAGTTTCTGTCCCAAACAGCCTGTAGCCCTGAGAACCCACCTCAATCTGGAAGTTCTTATACTGGGGAACAGGCCTGGACTGGCACAAGTCCAGCTGAGCGAGAGACGAAATGAGGAACAGAAGGAGACCTTTAGACTGTGAACAAGCCATGGAGCAGGAGCATTCTGCGTCTCTCTGCATCACAACACCATAACTGGACTTTACAATACCGGCACCGAATTTGGAGTTTGAACTAATATTTAGATCAGATGCTTTGCATTATTTTCTCTCTACTGACTCTATATTGTTACTATGCACTCAAACGTTTACTGATTGACCAGTAATTCCAAAAAAAGTAGTCGACTCATCTACTTTCCCATAAATAACCAAAAACTGATAAAGGAAAACTGATAAAGGAAAACTGATAAAGGTTGTAGGCTATTTTATTCATGCAATGTCAAACCACACAAACAACAGCCAGAGGCTACAAATTACATCTCCAGCTTAAAGTCTTTTTAGGCTACACTGGTAACAATGAAAGTCAATAAATCAGTCCATTAAATGAGCAAAGGAATACATCTCTGAATTATATTAGACTATTTAAGGACATATCAATTCTTTAAATGCACCCATGTGGAGGACAGAATTCACAATGCCACAGTGCAAGGAATTTATTCATATATATATATTCAAATATATATAAATACACACACACACACACACATACATACATACATATACAAACACACACACACACACACAATACCGGTCAAAAGTTTAGACACACTCACTCTTTATTTTTATTATCCATCCTCATTTTATAATAATAAAGTCATCAAAACTCTGGAGTAACACAAATGGAACTATGGGAATTATATTGTGATAAAAAATCCAAAATAAATCAAATTAATATTTTAGTATCTTCAAAGTAGACGCCCTTTTTGTCTAGAATTTCCAGAAATGTATTCTTTTTCATTTTCTCAGTTGATTTCTTGAGAAATTTCCCCGAGATGCTTTTTAAACAGTATTAGAGGAGTTCACACCGACGCTGGACTTTTATCGACTGCTTTTCAGAATATTTCACGCCGAGTCTTCCGTTTAAAAAAAGATTTTTTTGTAAATAAAATGTTAGTTTTCTAATGAAAGAAATTAATATGTTGGCACAATTATATTTTTATCTACAACACCGATTTCAAACATTTAAATCATACACCTTCAGATCAAAAGGTTTTTAAGATCATGAGAAACATTTCAGTGTCTCCAAACTTTTGACCCGTAGTATGTGTGTATGTATATATATATATGTTTTTTTTAATTAGCTTTAAACAACAACAAAAAATATAATTGTGGGGTTAATCAGAGTTCTTTCAATAGCACACCTCTACTCTTAACTGCAAAAGTGACATGGAAGTGAAAACATGCCATTAAGAGAATTTAACTGACAGCAAAACCTGTTTAATCCGGCGAGAAAATATTTCAGACTATGAAAACGCATTTCTTTTCTGCTTTCTTTACCGCTTGCCTCACTGTTTTTTTCCTCCAACCCGATTAGTCGACATCCCCACAGCAGCGAATAGTGAACATATTGTGAACTAGTCTATGCAATCCCTACCATGCACTTTAAAGCTTAAAGCTTAAATGAATTAAATCACACATATCACTTTTATAATCCAAACTACATATTTTCTTCTTCACCACGAATCAATATATACATATATATATGTAGGAGTACCTCCATGCACACGACAGTCATGATGATATAGTCATACTCTGTACAGCTCCACCGCAGGACATAGGAGCCCTCTTCATTGCCCTCCTGCCTCAGTTTGTGAATGGCATACTCTGTGCTGCAAGCAGATTAAACAGACAGGAGATTAAAACCACTGATTCTTGCTGATATCTGCAACCACATAATCTAACAGTGATGTTGTTTCAGAAGGATTTCAAGGCAGGGTGTTTTTTTAAATTTTTTTATTTTAAGGAACGTACAGTCTGAGATGACAGGTGTATAAGTGTATACTGTACCAGATGGGTCCGTGGCAACCGTTCTGCAGATTCTGTACCACAGAAGAAGGTGCTACCTCGGTGCAGAGGTAGTGATGGGCATCTACAATCAGTCTGAAATATCCGTCCACCAAAGCAGCGAAAGCCAGTGCTTCTTCGCGATAGCCCAACTGCAGTTCCTGTACAACAGCAAGAAGACCAGTGTGTTGTATAGATTACACACGATCAGACGTGTACAGCATCCAAGACATTTTTAAAATATATTATAAATTATATATTCTTTTAAAACAGTGCAAAAAGAGCTAATCCAGCAAGGTGCTGGATATCCACACATTTCTATTCATTATAAAGGTACTGATTACACGCAAACAACACTGTCAACCATCAAAACTGGCCATTATCCTACAGCAGTATCACCGATATAAACGTGGCTAATTTACCATGGTTTTGTTGTCCTGTCTGTATATGGTGACGCCAGCCTCTTTTGTGACGATGTGAGTGATTTCATAAAAGTCTGAGAAGATGATCCATCCATTGCTCGCATCGGTCTTTTTCTCATTCTTCTGTTTGGAGTCAGTCTTTGTCTTCCGTGATTTACTTTTGTCTTTGAGAGTCAGAGCATTCTGTTCAGGAAGTAATACAAAATATTGGTTGGCAATCTTAACTTGAGAATGGCAAGAACAAAATACATACACACACATATATATATATATATATATATATATATATATACACATAGATATATACACATACATATATATATATACATATACACACATATATATATACATATACACACATATATATACACATATACATATATATACACATATACATATACATTATATATATATATATATATATATATATATATATATATATATATATATATATATATATATATATATATATATACATACATATATACATATATACAGTGAGGGAAAAAAGTATTTGATCCCCTGCTGATTTTGTACGTTTGCCCACTGACAAAGAAATGATCAGTCTATAATTTTAATGGTAGATTTATTTGAACAGTGAGAGACAGAATAACAACAAAAAAATCCAGAGAAACGCATGTCAAAAATGTTATAAATTAATTTGCATTTTAATGAGGGAAAAAAGTATTTGACCCCCTCTCAATCAGAAAGATTTCTGGCTCCCAGGTGTCTTTTATACAGGTAACGAGCTGAGATTAGGAACACACTCTTAAAGGGAGTGCTCCTAATATCAGTTTGTTACCTGTATAAAAGACACCTGTCCACAGAAGCAATCAATCAGTCAGATTCCAAACTCTCCACCATGGCCAAGACCAAAGAGCTCTCCAAGGATGTCAGGGACAAGACTGTAGACCTACACAAGTCTGGAATGGGCTACAAGACCATTGCCAAGCAGCTTGGTGAGAAGGGGACAACAGTTGGTGCGATTATTCGCAAATGGAAGAAGCACAAAAGAACTGTCGATCTCCCTCGGCCTGGGGCTCCATGCAAGATCTCACCTCGTGGAGTTGCATTGATCATGAGAACAGTGAGGAATCAACCCAGAACTACATGGGAGGATCTTGTCAATGATCTCAAGGCAGCTGGGACCATAGTCACCAAGAAAACAATTGGTAACACACTACGCCGTGAAGGACTGAAATCCTGCAGCGCGCGCAAGGTCCGCTGCTCAAGAAAGCACATATACATGCCCGCTGAAGTTTGCCAATGAACATCTGAATGATTCATAGGACAACTGGGTGAAAGTGTTGAGGTCAGATGAGACCAAAATGGAGCTCTTTGGCGTCAACTCAACTCACCGTGTTTGGAGGAGGAGGAATGCTGCCTATGACCCCAAGAACACCATCCCCACCGTCAAACATGGAGGTGGAAACATTATGCTTTGGGGTTTTTTTTCTGCTAAGGGGACAGGACAACTTCACCGCATCAAAGGGACGATGGACGGGGCCATGTACCGTCAAATCTTGGGTGAAAACCTCCTTCCCTCAGACAGGGCATTGAAAATGGGTCGTGGATGGATATTCCAGCATGACAATGACCCAAAACACACGGCCAAGGCAACAAAGGAGTGGCTCAAGAAGAAGCACATTAAGGTCCTGGAGTGACCTAGGCAGTCTCCAGACCTAAACCCCATAGAAAATCTGTGGAGGGAGCTGAAGGTTCGAGTTGCCGAACGTCAGCCTCGAAACCTTAATGATTTGGAGAAGATCTGCAAAGAGGAGTGGGACAAAATCCCTCCTGAGATGTGTGCAAACCTGGTGGCCAACTACAAGAAACGTCTGACCTCTGTGATTGCCAACAAGGGTTTTTCCACCAAGTACTAAGTCATGTTTTGCAGAGGGGTCAAATACTTATTTCCCTCATTAAAATGCAAATCAATTTATAACATTTTTAACATGCGTTTTTCTGGATTTTTTTGTTGTTATTCTGTCTCTCACTGTTCAAATAAATCTACCATTAAAATTATAGACTGATCATTTCTTTGTCAGTGGGCAAACGTACAAAATCAGCAGGGGATCAAATACTTTTTTCCCTCACTGTATATATATATATATATATATATATATATATATATATATATATATATATATATATATATATATATATATATATATATATATATATATATATGTGTGTGTGTGTGTGTGTGTGTGTGTATTAATACAAGTCTTAAAGGAATGCCCCCTTTTGAAGGGTGCCAATAATTGTACTACACAAGGCTTCTTGTAATCACTCTGTGTCTTACTCACCTTATATCTCATATAATATATAATCTATATATTATATAGATACATATAATGATATAATATATAGTCTATATACTATATATTATATCATTATATATACCGCGTTACAGTTTCACCCACCTGCTGGAGCTTCTTCCTCCATGAGATACCAGTTGTGCCACACACTTGCACTTCATAAGCATGTCCTTCATCCCCCATGCTGGGTGTGTGTGCGGGTGAGACCTCACCCTCCCCACACACGTGCAGGCTTATAGGTTGCACCGTTTCACGGCCCAAGCCCCATGTCAGCGTCTCCAGCGTGGAGAGGTACTTCACCTTCAGGTCGTACAGGGTGATGTTACTGTCCCGGATGGTCTTGCTGTTGAACTCGTTAAGGAAGTTCTTAAAAACGTTGCTGATGCGCATGCGAGTCAGGAAGCTGCGCTGCTTAATGGTGCGGTTGAGGCTCTCAGGAATAAAACGCTTGTAGCTGAGAGGGGGAAGGAAGAAGAGCACGAGGATGGATGTTAGAAACAAAGTCAAGAGGAAAACAGGAAGTGAGATGTTGCGTTGATTAATTTATAATGGCCCACTGTATGTATGTATGTAGTATAATAACAGTACATTATAGTGGATTACGCATGCAAAAAAGTTGTCTTTTTCAATATCTAGAAGCTATAAAATTCTAAAATAATATTAGTAGTATCTGAAATGCTTAAAATCTCATCAAACTCTTGCACAGTACATTTTGAAAGCATATTGATGCCTTAAGTGCGATGGCACAATGTAAAGTATGCACAAATCTAAGTAAACCTAAAACAGTGTTCAACTTCAGACTCCTGCTTTTTGCTGTGTGCTTCAGCAGCTCTAGTTAATTTTTCAGCTTTACAGCAATTCTTTTTTTTTTTTTTATTGTGCCAACATGAATAGGCTGCACAGCAAAATGCATCTCTCCAACATCTAAGATGAAAAATCCAGATAAGAACATGCCAAAAAGCAAATGTTCACATCAACATATGACACAAAGATCTGTAGATTAACATCTACAGTAACAGGGCAGAGAAAACTTCAGACAATTCAGTTTGCCAGCTCATCAGTTGGTGAAGGTACTGCTGTAAATAAGGCCGACTGGACCCGGCTCGCTCGTCTGTACTCACGATGTAAATAAACACTGCACCATTACAGTCACAAGACTCGTTCTAAGAAAATGGCTTGAGTGTTTAAATTATGGTAGGATTATGAGAGAAATATGCTCTGTATATCATTTACAGTGAAAAGAACTTAATTGGGGTAAAACTGCCCAGTTGTTTTTTGTTTTTTTTTTGTTTTTTTAAGAGAAAGTGAAGATGAAGATGAAGCAATAAAGGCCAGCAACGGTTACTCTGTCTTTGGAGGCTCTCTAGTTTTACTATCAGTAGGACTCTTATGACCATGTATTATAAATCTTATAGTGAATCTGTACTTTGCCTCTCTATATACTGTTGGTATGGTAATGTAATGTTTAACATAGAAACTCAGTGAATGGCACTGTCAACCAAGGTAGTAAGATTATTGGCATTAAGAAGACCGAGTTATCAAACAGCTTTGAACAGTTTGTCTTACAGAAAGCTAGAGCGACTCTTGCAGATTGTACTCATCCACTGTTCCATGAATTTAAAATGCTTCCTTCTGGTATACGTTATAGTATGCCTAAACTTAAAAGCAATCGCTATAGACATTCTTTTATTCCCAGTGCTGTGGGGCTTTTAAATCTCTAAGATGTCAGAATGTCGCGTTTGCTCTTTGTGTGTTTTGTATGATATGGTTACAAATTGCATGCTGCACCAAAAATCGCCCTCCGGGCTCATAATAAACTTCGAACTCGAAGGAAATCAGAAACGTTCCATTTGTCAATAACAGTTAATAAAAATGCAGTGTTTCCCACGCACGGACATACTTGGCTGCTCCACCCAGGTAAATTGACGATCGCCTACATATGTTTAAAAAAAAAAGAAAAAAGAAAATCCCATTTCATTCTTTCAATCCTTTCTAAGAAAACCTTTGGTGGCGACATGAACGAGTCTCGAGGTCAGGCTGAGAGAGGGTGGTGGAGAGAAGGGAGGGGACACTATAGAAACTAGAATCGATCTCTTACACTTTTCATTACATCGGGTGCGGCCCGAACACGTCGAGTACACAGAGAGCACGGCAATCTTTTATGTGTTCTCTTGCACTGCTTTACTAATGTACTAATTTACTAATTAACTAATTTACTAATGTACTAATTAACACTGCATGTCATCACAGAGAGCTTGATTCAACAAAATGTACTCCTATTCATTTTTTAACCCTATTTTAAACCCAATTTGGTTGTCCTAGCTAACTCTCCCTTATGACCTGACAGCTACCAACTAGCAGTGCTAGCACATGCTTCCTCCAAGACATATGAAGCCACCGCATCTTTTTGAATTGCTTCTCATACTATGTCAGCTGAACGCACTCGGAGGAAATCATTAACCGCCCTCTTCCACACACATGAGCTCACAGCTGTTTAAGACTGTCTAGTGGCCGAAATGAGAGTAACGCCATCCCTACTATGAGGAGAGCATTGCCGATTTTGCTCTCTTGGACTCCCTGGTTATGCAGCTCAATTAAATAATAATAATAATAATAATAATAATAATAATAATAGGAGGATGAAGAAACCCTTATTTGTCACATATACATTACAGCACAGGGAAATTCTTTTCTTCACATATCCCAGCATGTCAGGAAGTTGGGGTCAGAGCACAGGGTCAACCAGGATACAGCGCTCATGGAGCAGAAAGGGTTAAGGGCCTTGCTTAAGGGCTCAACAGTGGCAGTTTGGCGGTGCTGGGGCTTGAACCACCGACCTCCTGATCAGAAACTCTACGCCTTAACCGTAGAGCCACGGCTGCCCAGCAAATAAATATAAAATCATGCGATGCATTTTCAAGAAGCAAAAGGCATCCAAATGCCAAATCAGATCGATATTTCATGTTGCCAAAGACATGGGGTGGCACTTTGAGCACTCTTTCAGCTGCATCAGACTGAGCAGCACTCAAGCTATTAACTCACTCTCCTCCTAATCGGGCACCGAGATAAAGATTGCAATGATTTATAATTCCACTATCCAGAAGAGTCTGGTTCCTCTCAAGGTTTCATCTTCATGTTGTTTCAGGGAGTTTTTCCTTGCCACTGTCGCCTCTGGCTTGTTTATTAGGGATCTAAACCTGTGTCTGAATTTCTGTAAAGCTGTCTATTGTTTATAAATAATTTAAAAAAGCGCAACACAAATAAAATTGAAAGACACTGAATCGAATTAAAACATTTTTTACAAAGTGTTCCGGATAAATCTGTAGGCTTGTTTCCATCAGGAGTTGTTACTCTCGCATAAAAGCTTCTTCTTTTTTTTTTCGACTGCAGCATGCTTATATTTAGAATTTCACCTACATTACCTCACAGTTGTGCGAACTATGATTTCAGTTTGCACCCATACAGTTTGCAAGGCTCCGCCTCTGATTTGTAGTTATTGTGTGAGATGAACCTTGTTATAATACAATTAGTGGGAATGCTTATTTATTTCAGCCAGATCTTTGAGTAAACTGGGAACACTGTGATTTAACACAAAAATAAACCCAGTAAATATTAAATTGATGTGAAATGAATGATGTTTGCTGTTAGAAAGTTCTGGAAAGCAGCACTAAATATTATGGTGGTGAGTGAATTGTCAAATACTTAATCAACAATAATGAATTAATGATAGAGATGTGATCATTTTAAACAAACTATTTGCTCAGATACCAAAAAAAAAAAAAAAAATCATTTGCCTCATACTGGTCTGAAGTGATTTTGAACTGTGTGAGTAAAGTGCATGGAGGTGTCACCTGGTTTCAGCCCCTGATCCTGACAGTGGCAGGTTGTTGCTCTTGGCATGATGAGTGATGGCGAGGACAGCCATGCCCAGGCACTCGTTCTCTATCTCATGGAGCTCCATGTCACTCTGGGGTGTACGTACAGGTGCCAATCCCCTCAGAAAGTCGTACTGTCCCTACGAACACGAGACAAAATTACTCACAACTCTATTATTAATACCGTTGCGCTTCAATGAATATCCTTCAGACATTCAAAAACCCCCCTGAAAACAAAAGACCTGAAATTTGACCATCATAAAAGAAACAAACGTACAATAGACAGTAACCATGCACCGATATGTAAACATGACTCATTGCAGATGATTTGAATAACCACCCCAACCACAAGGTTCAGAATGTCTCTACACAAGATTTGTTTACTGTGTTAACGTTCACCTCCACACCCAAACAGTTAATTCGTTTGATGGGGTTTTTTCTTTTCTTTTCCCTTTTTTGGGAACCCACCTGAGCAAACAGGTAATCAAGGGAGGCAGCGTCAAGCAGTGGCGTCCCCTCCGGGCCTTTAGCCCCCTTCTGTTTGCTTAAAGAATGCCGCCACACAGGAGACTCGCTCTCAGAAGTTCCGTGCCAGTTTGTGAAATAAAACCTATGGGAAAGCCAGACAATGTTTTAGCTTATATTTGCATGTATATGCATGTGTGCAGAAGACTAAATGGGTAAATTCAACAACAAAAACAAACAACAAAAAAACACACAGTTTTATTTTAGAATCTAACTATTCAAATATTAGACATGTTATTTAAATGTGTAGCATAATATTTAACACCATAAATGTCTATTTACTGGACCTTTCCACTAGGGCTGGACGATATGACAAAAATATCACATCACGATACTTGAGGAGATTTCTATGATACACAATGCTTATCACTATTATATATATATGCATATTATAGCATTTAGCTAACAAACTGTCTGCAAAACATTAGTACAATTTTTTTTTTAAAACGTTAAACTGAGTTTGAGAATATTTTCTACATTAAAATTCGATACGAATGACCAGTTAACCAGACTAATAACTGCGTGAGCTCAATATAGGAATATAATAATATAACTTTGATAATGATTTTCTGTGATTTCCACCATTAACACAATTTTTTTTTTTTATAATAAATAAATCTTGGATTGCATGTGGACCACAGACCCGTCTTTAAAACCTGTGGTAGTAATACACTTTAGGAATACAGAATATGACATGAATTATTTACAGATGTTTTAACCCTGTGGCAAAAAAAAACACTAAGAGTCGCACAAAACAGGCTCAGGAGTCATTTAGTTCATACAGTGTGGCGCAACAACGTATTTGGCGGTCATGTAAAAAACACAGGGACTCATCCAGTGTTGTTTGTAAATCATCAGAGTAAGCACACCACAGAAGTGCCACATGAGCAGAGAATCATTGTAAACAGGAAGTAACACATTTTTAAAAAGCCACAGCGGAAGAGTGTAAGTGCAAAGGTGACCATAACCTGTTTGTGTGCACAACAGGTATGCTACACACAAGGAGAACTTGGCCCCAAACCCACTTGCACACCAGTTCACTCTTCTTAGTTTCAATGCCAAAAATGGAAAAACGGGGAATTGTAAGACTTTCTACCTCCTGAGCCTCTTCTTCCTTCTATACCGTGAAGATTTTTGCTATGGTTTTTCAAAGGGCAGGGTAAGCTGACCTAAAACATTTCTTCTTTTTTGCTTTCAGTAGAAATCATTTTGCAGAAATAAGCAGTCTTTTGGATCGGTGAATAATAACACAATTTGATCCAGAACAGTCTATTTTCTATAAACTCTAACGAACTCAAGGCTGTAAACACCAACAGATAATAATAATGACCCATGTGGTTATATCCATATTAAAAAAGAGACACACATCCTTATCGAACAACAGCCTGTCTCAGTGCAGCTTTAAAGGAGTCATATCATGATTTTTAATGTGTTCCTTTCGTTTGGGTGTGAAATGTATCTGCTTGTGCATGTATAAGATCTTCAAAGTCACAAGGCTCATAATCTCCCCGAAAGAGATTTATTCTAGCTAACAGAGAGCACTGCTCCAGACCTGCCCATACGTCCATAACATGTCTACGTCACAGCGTGCACTATTAGCATAATCCCACCCAAAGGCAGGCGCGAAGAAAGAAGACGAGGCTTCGGTGAATTCAAGCGCCAGGTCGTGGAGACGCTGTGTGTTTCAGTGCGAAAGCAAAACCGCTTTGTTTAGCCTTCCGAAAAAGGAATCAGTGGTTTAAAGTTTATTTATAACTCTGTTCCTGAGCAGTATAACCCAAACGTTTGCTTGTGCACAGCACATTTTACAGAGGACAGCTTTCTGAATCTGGGCGAGTACAACGCAGGCTACACATTAAGGCTACACATTAAGGCTACTCTTGAAACATGGGGGGATTCCCACTTTGCTCGGACGATCTTGCACTTCTGAATGAGAACCTGTAAATGCGTTTGATTATTTTATGAAGCATCTGCAATTGACTGTTCAAATGCAGAGTTTTGTGTTGTGACTCAGTTGTAGACCTCTGCTAACATGCCAGCTAAAGTTTGTGAAGTTGCCTCAGTATTTTAAGTGTGTGTTTGTATGCTGGTGGTCTGACAATTCCATTGATTGTGGCCGCTGTTGTGATTGTATCTTGAAACGGTTTATGACAATTGAATCACAAGAATCTTATCTTTACAAAGATATATCGCATGAGTACCTATGTACACACAGAAGCTGTGTACACACACAGAGTCGTTTGGCACTTAACAACAGGCCGGCCCGCCAGCACAGCGTGCCTGAAAGGTAAGAGAATTACAAAATAAAAACTTACTGCTGTGAAACGTTCAGCTCAAGTCGCGTTTGCAAAGTTGGTACCGCTCGATCATCCGCATTTTTCGAATCTGACTCTGACCGATACGGTAAAACCGACGACATGTTGCTTAGGAGCTTAGAATTGCGTTAGAAGCCTTGGAGCCTAAAGCTAACCCAAGGGGTGGTACATTTCCGACACATGCTTGAGGTTTTTGGCTAATCACAACGCAATGGGTCAGCTGGCCAATCAGAGCACTCTGGGCTTTCCGGAAGGAGGGGCTTTGGAGAAATTGGAGCATTTTGGACAGCTGGGAATAGAGGTAATGCAATAATGTACATTATGTGACTTTTTTGAACATTAAACATTTCCATTACACCCAAAAACAAAATAATTAACGTTTAAAAACGATCGTATGACCCCTTTAACATTTTCTCAAAGGAAACTTAACCAACGCAGTTAAACCTATGCTTTTAAAGCCACAAAGCTACACTCCAAAAATGGAAAAGCACTAGATAAGAAAGCAATCAAAAACAAATTTCATTAGATAATTACTATTTCTATTTTTTTTTAATGGTTATACAATTTACAAATAAAGTTTAATCCACAAAGCCAAAACCCATTCCTGTAATCCGATATCCAGCTTTCACCACCTGTGCCCACTCAACTCACCTCCATGACACTGGCAGAGTTGACACAGATATGGTTAAGGCTGAATGTCAACATAACAGTGAACAAATAGACATTTCCATGTGTACATTTTTACACGGAACAGTGCATTGGCTCACAACATTGTGCAAGGTCTTGCAAAAGTCTCTTAGTCATATTTGCTCCTGTTTGATAACCGTGTCAGTGACAGGCAGCATCTAACGATCACATTTACTGTAGCCTTTATAAATAGCATTTATAGTCTTCACTGCATGCTGGAGCCTCCAAATGATGGTCTTACCACACGAAATGACCAACATAAACGAGAACCATAAAAATCCAGTTGCAACGCAACGCTCACGCAATGGAGGATCGGTTACTAAGATGATGTCAGAGTTCTAACCTGACATGAAATTCTGAGCACAACCAAACTATCACCAGAGAACTTTCTGCACCAAGCACCAAATTTAAACCCAATTAGACAAAAATTCTGTCCGAAACTGAATAGAACCATCACCATATGGAGATCTCACATTGCTTATAAAACGGCAATAAATAGTTAATATCAGTCAAACCTACACGTTTATTCATCAGTCAATGACTTTAAACAGAAGTCTGTCTTCAGAACTTCATCCACTTTATCGATCTCACTGCTCTGCTTTGCAAAACACTGCACTGCAGATTCATCATTCATCTATTAGAACCATGGCTCCCCAAAGTGGGGTCTGGGAATCACTAGTCCTCCATGATGAATATCCAGGGCTCCCACTCTGTATCATCGGCTTGTTGGGGTTATTATATGATCTGCATTTATATAGCGCTTTTTTAACCTTAGCGGTTCTACAAAGCGATTTACACTGGTTCACACTCACCGATTCACACACCGACGGTAGCAGAGCGGCCATGCAAGGCACTAGCTAGCTTGCCATCGGGAGCAACTTAGGGTTCAGGACACTTTGGCATGTGGGCCGGGAATCGAACCACCAACCCTATGATTAGTGTTCGACCTGCTCTACCACCTGAGCCACAGCCGCCCACATCATATATCATAGTTATAAGGGGTTCGATGAAAATGCTAAAACTGAAGACAAGTATAAATAATGTCAACTTTAGTCCTACCGCGGTTTTAATAAAACTATGAAGCGCTGCTAATACGAAATATTTGAAAGCAAGGGAAAAGAAGGGGAAAATATAAAGCAGGTGGAAATGCAGATTAAAATGCTTTTGGGGGTGGGTACTTTTAATTTTGTTTTCCTTTGTTAGTATAAAAAGAAGAAAAAACCTGTGAATGTTTACTGCTGTGTGTTGCTTAATTTGTTTTGTTTTCTCTTCTCAATGGAATATTTGGGAAAGGGAGGGGAGGAGAGAAGAAAAAAGGTTGTTCAGCAGAAATGTTCAGCAGAAATGTTTAGTTCAGCAGAAATGTACAGCAGAAATGTTCAGTAAAAATGAAACTGGAAAAAAAAAATGCTTTAAAAAAAAACGACATATTCTCCAGCTCTAATGTCAGTACACTTTATTAAGGACATTTCGTCCATCGTCAACAACACTTTGTTTTCTTACCTCATGCGGTAGTGAAGCTTAATACTGGTGTCTTCAGTAATCTTGAAAACATGATTGGGTGCATACCAGAGCTCCTGACTCTCTTCGTACAGGGCAAACAGGTTATGGCAGAGGGGTGAAATATCTGCAACAATAACACATATGACAATTAGGCAAAGATACCACAGTCTGCTTAAATTCCCTAATCATTTCCTATTCTTTATACACTACACATTAGTATGGGAAAATGTGAGAAGCTCCAGTAACTAGACTAAAGACAAATTTTCTTGTACGGCATTTATTTTCAAAGACCATTACGATTTCCAGTTGTTAGTGACTCTAACATATGAAGTAGAAAAATTATTTAATTAGTTAACCAAGTCAGTGAACTTGAGAAAAAGCGGTGCACCTATCTAGAAAAGGACAGTTAATCATTTATTAATTGTGCAATTCATCTGTCTGAGAATTTGGGGAATGAATGAACTTACCCAGAGTGTAATCTTATTTTGCCTACTTGGGGAATCTTGGGTAAGGATTGTTAAAGGAGTAAAAACAGCCGATGTGTTTAAAGATGTCTAAAACCTCGCTTGCTAAATGTGATATCCCCACACTTTCATTCAGTTGCTGGATATCTATGTGACGTAGAAAAACGCAAACAATTCAGCTTATAATCAGAATAGAGCTGCAACAACTAATCGATAAAATCGATAATAATCGATTATGAAAATCGTCGTCAATGAATTTCGTTATCGATTAGTTGGTCTGCGTGCGGCACGGGGTACGTTTACTCACTACGTTACTTCTGTTCCGAAAACTAAAGTTGTGTCCCAAATGATGTACTACACACTTACACTATGCACTATGTATTCTACCGTCTAGTGTATGAATTTTACAAAGATAATATCGTCTCAAATATAACACTAGCGTTTTTTTTAAGCCGCATCCTAGTTGACGGTGCATGACGTCATACGCACATAATGCGACGCCGCTAGCTTTAGCAGATACCCAGAGTCACTGACAATGACTGTCTTCAGTTTACAGTTTATATACATAGTTTATAATATATATACAAAAGTGTTTATGCATTATTTTTTATGGATGCACAAAAAGCACCGAATTAAACTACAGTCCTAAATGAATAATATATATTCTGGTGTGTGTGTGTGTGTGTGTGTGTGTATTGGGTTCTTTTCAGTCATATAATTGGACAAACAGTTTCGGTGTAAAGTTTTAATCCGAAGTTCATATTTGTTTTAAAACGCTGTCACGACTATTGCTTATTGACATGGATTTTTATATATTCAGCTAGTCGTTTAATTAACCGATAAGAGAAATGTGAGCACACATAGGCCTCTAAACAATACAGTGTGCAATACTGACACTACTGTACCACACAGCCTTGTGCACAAAGCTGTTTTCAGGACAAACACTGCTGAGGCGGTTTTAAAGAAAACAAAAACATACTGACGGATGTCACTGGCAGACTGTAAACAAACAGGCTTCGTGCTTAGATAGCAAGGACTTATCTCAATCAAGCCATCTTACGAACGGCGGAAAAAAGGTTTACTGTTTTTTCGTTCTGAGTTCATGTGAACATGACCCATACATGACAAACCTGAAAGCTGCTTTCTTTCTCCGTCTCTCTCTCTCTAGCAGACAGAACAAAGACAGGAATAAAACAAGCATACCTAAAGCACAGTTTCTCTCAAAACAAGTTAAAAGCACAGTACAATGCATATTTGTTAAAAGGCACTTGAACTGTTATAGCTGCACAAACACAACACTGAGAACGAAAGCAGCCAAAGCTCCTGTTTGGGGAGTGAAATATAATAAACAGTATAGTCTCAATTAACATGTCCTTCAAGGGCAATCTTAAAGTTTAATGAGGCTGGTCAGGTTTAGCGTTTAACCCGATTCATTCTGACTTGTAAAGATTAAAGATAGTGAACAGCTATGTGATTTAGTACAGTTTAACCAGGTATAAAGTATAAAGAAGTAGAGAGAAAGATCCCTTAAAATCCACAAATTTCAAGCTTCTTATTCATTTATTGATTTATCTCAAATAAATCCCTGATCACATTCTTCATTTGAAATTTCACTTGGGCTGTTATCGGATAATACGGGATAATTATTAGCGATTAGCACTAGAGGAGAAAGTCAGCAAGATGTTAAATGCTAAGTTGTTCCTCACAATACTGCTTAACATTATATTGCTAAAAATAGTAATACTCATAAACAAATGATATCTGTTACAGTCTCTCGTTTACAAGCCACATTTGAGCCAATTAGTCGATTGTTTTCCATTCATCCACACGAATAATCGACTATAAAACTATTACTTATTTTGCAGCCCAAGTGGTTGCTTTACTTGTGGTTTAGATATGAGCAAGAGAGAAACATATTCAGGAAAGATGGCGGTTTTCAGAACTATATATAGTAGAAAATGTCAAAATCGGACCATGTGAAAGGCACTGAACTTTCATCAAAGTTGTTAAATAAAGGAGATCACTGACTCAGACGCTACGTGACTGCTGTGTGACTAAGACATTCAGAGTGCGCTTACCGCAGGCCTTTTCCTCGCATTTCATGTATAGTTTTTACTAGAAGGTCTACGTGCATGTTAAATGTACAAGCGGTTTCATGGCCACTTGTAAATCAACAGTGTTTTTCTATCACGTTCATGCATAAATTTCCTTTTCCTCTCTTACTACCGAGCCCAACTCGCAGCGTTGGCCTCAGCATAACTTAGAGGAAATCCTTAGCCTGACTCTACTACTCGGCAGCCATTTTGTGTTCGAGTATTGATCAGCAGCCAACAACACACATTCCATTCCACTTAGATATCTGGGATGAAACCGGACGGCAGACCGCAAACACAAACAAGAACACGCCACTGCTTTTACTTTACTTACATACTGTCATGTGTATGACACAACATCGCTTGTAAAACTACAATTCAGACTAAAATCGTGCGTCTGCGATTTGCATTATGGATTTCCATATGCAAAACTGTATATGGAGTTAACAAACAAACAATTTCATGTTGTCCTGTTGTCCTGCTTGTGAGTGGAAGCAGACAAACCACACCATGCAAATAGATAACAAAATACAGGGTTTCTTCAGAAATGCACAAGGCTGAATAGAAAAGGCTGACATGAATACACTGTCCTGATATACCACAGATCTTGCAAAAAAAAAAGAAAAAAGGAGTTTAAATAGCCCCTACACGTAGTCAAAGTAACACCACAACACAAAAAATGCTCAGAAAGGACAATATTTAAGTCTCTTAAGATAAAAAGTCACTTTAAGTTGCCCATCTAGGTATAATTATATCATTTATTTATCAAACGAGCCTTAAAGCCACACAGATCACGTTTTACGTTTCAAGAGTGGGATGAAGAAAACATTTTTATTTAGTATTATTATTATTGCGATTATTTCTTAATTCCACTTTCAGTATTTTCATACAGCAGACAGCTGTGTGACTTATATAGTCTGTGACGGGTTGTTTCACACACAGCACGTCCATAATCCCATAACCCCCCCCCCCCAAACGCACCCTTGTTTCTGTCTGATGATATTTATACCCTAGGCAGATTAGGCTATCAGATGAAGAGATACGCTATTAACCATTCTTTAATTTCGTTGTAACCGAGTTCCAACTAAAGCGAGGGGCGTGGCACTCTACAGCAGGAACGTGAAATGATCATTAACGTTCAGAACGAACCCACACATAATGATCATCCCTGAGCATTGCTGCGTGGTCAAGCATTCTGTAAGAGTACTGTTTATGAAACGTTTATGGAAGGGTTCTCCAGTAACGCTAAGTAAAGTTGTTTTCCTGTTAAGTTTTTCACTGCACTGCATTTCTCTATCAAAACAGAAATGCTGATGAGGGAACAACTATTGATAGCTGCTGTGCCGTAAATGATAAGAGGAACGAACCAGTTTTAAGGACCTTCCATAACATTAAACGTAACAATAAACAAACAAAAAGGAGAATTTGATTTTAAACAAAATCTGTATATATATCTGTTCATCTTTCTCTACTACCCCTTTTCTTACACTCCTTACAACGGTTTTATCTTCTTTCTGCAGAAGAGATCCTGCAGATTCTCTTCTCCAGCAATCCCACTACCTGCTGGCTAGATCTTGTGCCTACCTTGATGCTGCAGACCATCTCATCTCACTAGACCCCCTCCCTTTTATCACTTCCATTGTAAACAACTACATAACATCTGGTCATGTGCTGACTGCCTTCAAGACAGCAAGGGTTACAACCATGAAAAAGTCCACAACCATAAGCAAATAACAACTGGTATCACTACTCTCTTTTCCTTCTCAAATTCTTGAAAATGCTGTTTATAACAGAGTTGACGCTCTATCTTACCGAGGACGGCCTCTGAGATCCTAACCAGTCTGGATTCAAAGCCGCAAACTCCACAAAGGCTGCCCTTGTGGCCGTTACTGAAAAGACTCATGCTGCTATATCAGCAAAAAGTCCTCATCCTCCTTGACCTTTCAGGATCTGTCCATCACAAGACTCTCCTGTCCATCCTCAGATTTCTTGAAATTAGTGGCACAGCATGGCCTGGAGGCTTAGTCATATCAGGTGACATGGAGGGAATCCACGTCTGCTCCATGCAGACACTTCACTGGTGTCCCAGAAGGTTCAGCGCCATGTCTTCTTCTGTTCTCTCCCTATACCAGCTCTCTCAGCGACATCATACCCTCACATACATTTACATACCACCGCTATGCTGATAACTCATCTGCACAGATCTCAGCATGTCTGGCAGACACCTTGTCACCGGATGAAACGAAATTCCAGCATGAACTAGCCACAGTATATCCCTGGAGATGAATCCTCATGTCAAGATATTGTGATCTCCCTGGACAACTCACAGATCACTCTATCTGACAATGCATGCAACCTTGGGGTATTCCTGGACAACCAACTCGCCTCACATTACTAATCTGACTTGGTCACGCAAGTTTCTCCTTTACAAGAGGAAGAAGATCTGGCCATTTCTATCGACAGAGGTTACTCATGTGCTTGTTCAGTCCTTTTTCATCTGAGGACTGGACTACTGTTCTTGCTCCTAGATCTAGAATGCAGCAGCAAGAACTGTTTGCGATCTCTCCAAGTTCGCCCACATCACACCACTGCGGTGTTCCCTCCATTGACTTCCGGTAGCTACCTGCATCAGATTTGATGCTTGCCTACAAAGCCAAAAACAGTTCCCCACATACCTGAAAAAACACTTATCACTCTCGTCGTCACTGTAACTACTCCGTTTACTCGTCGTCACTGTAACTACTTTATGTCCTGAAGTGACATTACACGCAGTTTTTAAATAATTAATTAATTGATTAAAACAATTTACAAATTATGGCGGCATTATATATATTATATTATAGATAGACGTTTGCGGTAGTAATATCTGGACTTTGATCGAGGCGTTTTAGGCAGGTCTGGAGCAGTGTTCTCTGTTAGATAGAATAAATAAATCCCTTTTGGGGAGACTGTGAACTTTTTAACTTTGATCTTCTACATGCACAAAGATACATTACACACTAAAGGAAAGGGAAAACATTAAAAAGCATCATATGGCCCCTTTAATATGGGTTAATGTTGTTAAACGAACACATTTCCTGCCCTTTACATTTGAGTCCATGATTGGGAGGTGATTGCTACTTTTAAAAAAAAAGGATAATAAATTGGATACATTTTAAAAATTTTGCAGTACTGAATTTGTTGTCGCTATTTACACTACTGTCATTTCATTCTTGAGAGAAAAATTAAGATGTCCTTAAGAAAACATTTGAGATCCTTTTAAAAAAAATTTTTCAAGGACTTCTTAAAAGTTGCCTTAAGAACTTTCTTCACCAGGTTTTCGTGAATCTGCCCCCTGATTGTGTAACGGTTTATATGAATTCCCCGTGTTGCAAACTGTTTATTTTATTTGTCAATAGTGTTACTACACAGTGATATTTGGTCCTCGTTTGCACAGACGAGGTTCTCAACTTGCCTGCTTTACACTACTCTCTTCCTACTACCTTCTGCGCAGGATTTTTATTTGTTTCTAGGCACAATGAATGGGATGTGAAACTTCATTTTGCTGCACTGTGAATGCACCAGGGATAGTCCAGAGAATTCCTATGACTAAAATCATCAACAACAGCTGCTGTCTGCTTTTACCGGGCCAACCGAGTTATTGTGTCAGATAGGATTTTTGGTTTTAAGAACCATTCACAGAAATCGGTTTTCTGCCTCTCTGTACTGCTGCCCTCTGGCCAGAGCTACAGAGCACTGAGCACCAGAACATCCAGACACAAGAGCAGATTTTTCCCACCTCCCTCATGAACTGCCTCCAAGGACCCTCCTAGTGCAATTTTTTCACTGTGAATAGACTCTTATGTGCAACTGAAAATTCACTCCTATTCATTCTATTACCCGCATGAACCCCTACATTCTGTATACGGCATTACTCCTTGCATAGCTGTGCATAGCATCTGTATCATGCCTATTCTGCCTTAAGCTTTATCGTGTCTTCTTCACATTCGTTGTGTCATTATTACGTGTCTCGCGGTCATATTGGTGTACGTACTGGAAGCCGCTCTTACCAAGTCAAATTCCTCGTGTGTTTGAGCACACTTGGCAATAAAGCTCACTCTGATTCTTGCTAAGCTACAATTGACATTTTTTATATATACACACACACAATACCAGTCAAAAGTTTAGAAACACTCATTCTTTATATTATTTTTTCCCCCACATTTTATAATAATAATAATAATAATAATAATAATAAAGTCACCAAAACTCTGGAGTAACACAAATGGAACTATGGGAAATATGCTGTGATAAAAAATCCAAAATAAACCACAATACTTTAGTATTTTAGCACCTGCAAAGTAGACTCCCTTTTGTCTAGAATTTCCAGAAACGTTTTCAACAGATTTCTTGAGGAATTTCCCTGAGATGCTCTTTAAACAGAATTAAAGGAGTTCACACCGACGCTGGACTCTTATTGGCTGCTTTTCGGAACATTACGCTCCGAGTAGTCCGTTTAAAAAAAGATTTTTTTGTAAATAAAATGTTAGCTTTCTAATGAAAGAAATGAATATGTCGGCACAATTATATTTTTGTCTACAACACCGATTTCAAACAATTAATCATACACCTTTAAATCAAAAGGTTTTTAAGATCATGAGGAACATTTCACTCGAGTGTCTCCAAACATTTGACTGGTAGTGTATGTCATTTATGGTAATAATTGTCATGTATATTGCTTAGCTGCTATTACACTACATGCAGTAAACAATTTACTGCCTAACATGAAGTATTTAAGTGTCGGGATGGGTCGGAGTCTCGGTCGGCACACTAAAAACTTTTTTTTGTTTTTTTTTTTAGACAAACCGCTGAATGTTTTCTCTGAGCGCCTGACGACTAAGTTACGGATTTGTTGGCATCCGGTATGGACCAGATACACACCGCTGTATGCATGTGTGTGTACTTACGACATCTCTTGGCGGCCTCCACGCACAGGTCCTCGGCAGTATGGCAGTCTTTAAAGTACTCGAGTTGGTGGGTGTCCGGCAGGTAGAAGTGGATCTCGAGGCCTTTCATGATGGCAGGAATGGCCAACTCCACCTTCTTCTGTTTCTTCATCTTCCCACACAGCTGCCTGCCCAGCTCCATGACTACTAACTTTGGCATTCAGACACTGCAACAGATCGAGAGACAGAGAGAAAGAGATAGAGAGACTGAGACAAGCACAGTAGAGATGTGGTCAGTCACTTACGAACCCTGATGGCTAGTAGCTAATACTATAGTTATTTAATTGAATAATCTTCTTAGCATGTACATTCCTCTTCTTATTCTTCTTCCAATCACTAGGTGACTGGAAGCACCTTCTTCAAATAGATCAAGGCTGTGCAATTAACAGATTTTTTTTTTTTGCTCCCTCAACTAATAGCCTAAATTGACTGTGATGATGGCGAGCCTGCTGAAGTTCATGAACAGGTTAACATTAACCTCTTGTTTTTATTGATATTGGTGCATTAATTAATAAGCTCGCAAATCATATTTTTAACTGTCTGGTTGGTTGACTGGCTGCATACCGTGGATGTATTGTTTTCAGCTTTTGTTTCAGAGCCTCTTTTAATAGACTATAAGAATACTGAAGGTATAATGTGAAAGAGGGTGTTTTGATTTGAAAAGAATGAATCATGAAATGGAATAAAAGACGGTTTAGTTCTTAAACTGTCTGAATACTTGTGATTTAATCAAGAGTAAAATAAGCATGATTATTAGCAGGGGTTTTTTTTTTTTTTTGGTTGTTGCAGTTATCAGACAGCCTGTCATAGACTTTTCCACAGAGTGAATTACAGTCATGTAAAAAAAATAATAATAATAAGTACGCCCGATGGAAATTGTTGGGTTGTTTTTTTGGGGGTTTTTTTTTTTTTTTTTTTTTTTACATATTTGATATTTTAACATTTGATCATCTTTAAACAGTGCCTATTAATAAAGTTGATATACTTGAATATAACCACCAGAAAAATGATCCTTTTCCATCATTAATTCAACAGAAATGTCAATAGATGTGATGTTCTTCTGTGGAAAAAGTAAGTACACTCTTGGCCTCAGAAGCTAGTATTACTCCATAACCCTCCATTTCTTCTTTTTGAGCCATTCCTTAGTGGATTTGCTGGTGCGCTTAGAATCATAATCCTGTTGAAAGGTCCACTTTCAGTTCTTCCAGACAGATGGTCTCGCATTATCTTCAAGCACTCGTTGATATGATGCAGAATTCATAGTTGAATCATTTGAATGTAAGCTGTCCAGTACCTGAGGCAGCAAAGCAACCCCAAACCATAACATTTCCACCACCGTTCTTCACAGTTGGTATGAGGTGCTTCTCCTGAAAAGCTGTCTTTGGTCTGCACCAAACATGTCTGCTGTTACTGTGACCAAACAACTCTATCTTTGATTCGTCTGTCCAGAGCACATTATTCCAAAAGTCCTGGCCTATGTGCTCATTGGCAAACTGTAGTCTTGCAAAGGCTTTTTCCTTGTACACCTGCCATGCAGGTCAAATTTGTGCAATCTCTCTCTGATTGTAGAAGCATGCACTTTGACACCAACAGTTGCGACACTTACTAGCAGATCCTGTGATGAAATTTTGGCGTTCTTGGAGACTTCATTTTGCATCAGACGATCTGCTCTTGGGCCGAATTTACTGGGACGGCCAGTCCTGGACAAATTGGCAGTCATTTGAAATCTGCGCATATGTGTAGATGATTTTCGTTACAGTGGAGTGATGTATTTCAAATAATTTCGAGATCTTTTTAAATCCCTTGCCAGACTTATAGGCATCCACAGTCTTTTTTCTGAAGGCCTTACAGAACTCTTTAGATCTTGGCATGATGACAATACACACTTCAATAGCAAAGGGAACACCAGACACTAGATATGAGAGGGCTATAAATAAGACCGGTTCTACCCGCACTCCCTCAGCAGCTTGTAATCACTGGCACAATCATGAACACCTAATCTAAATTTTATGGCTTTGAAGGTGTGATAAAGGTAGGGGTGTACTTACTTTTTCCATGTGACTTATCTGATTTTGTTGCTAATTTCAATCGTGAAAATGACTACAAAATGTCAGTTTCGTGAACCATTTGATTCAAACAACAGCCATTTCCTCTGATGGGATGAGCGCTAGAGTTAAATCCAAGTTCTTTAACAGTAAACTGATACAACAAGCTGGAGTATAGTCTTGTCAATACACTTAATCATCAGTTTGTTCGTTTTGTTTTTAATGCAATTAAAGTTTAATCATAATAAATAAGTGATATGTCAAAACACCTTAGACATATTATTAAACTCAAAGATTGCTATACAAATAGAATCGCAGCCCCTTCAGAGCAAAAACTGCATATGGCAACGTATGAAAATAGCTAACAAGCAACCAGGATAACAGAAAAATAAGCTGACATGCAGAAACAAATCAAACCAGAGAAGATGGTGTGGAAATCTGATATGAACAGATTCTGTTCTGAGATTCTGAGTGAGGGATTCCAATCTTGTGTGACTGTCTCTGTAATCATCATATACAGTTCACCTGTCTTAGAGGTGAACCAGGGAAGGTATTCTGTGTGTGTGTGTGTGTGTGTGTGTGTGTGTGTGTGTGTGTGTGTGTGTGTGTGTGTGCGCGCTCATCTCTCCGGCTGTAATATTGCAATAAAGCTCGAGTTATCTGGCACAGATCAGGTCTTCAGAATACTGATATACTACATTTGTCCACAATGGATAGCAACTAAAACTCCATTTGGAGAAAACTTCATCGTTTGGAGAAAACTTCATCGTTTGTGAACTTTGTGTATGGTTAAAGCCATAAACGTATTGCAACACTGACATCTGTAAAGGCTGGAAAAGGAGTACTCAAAAAAATAAAAATAATAATAATAATAATAATAAAAATATGTTTAAAAAAAAAACCAATGAATTATGCAGGTTATATAACGCCACAGCCTGGCCCTCCTATTCTCAGGCCTTCACATTCACACAAACAACCAGATGATGCTCTTTTATCAGATTATAACCATTATCATGGTTAGCATGGGAAAAAATGTGGCATGAACTGTGAATTTTGTCACGCCTTTCTTCTTAGGTGGGTTTAGGTGTGATGCAATGCAACTGCAGAAGTTATCTCGTTACTTACTCACTGACTACATTTACATGCACAGCAATAATCCGATATTAACCCAATAAGACGATACTCTGATTAAGAAACTACCTACTGTAAACAGCTATTTTTAATTAATCCTTAATCCTATTAAAGTCATACTCGAAGTAAACACAAATCGAATTAAGACATGTGGAGTATTCCTGTTTTAGTCGCATTATCGACGTGTATTACAGACATGTACACACCTTCATCACTCTATTAACGTCGTGTGGGAGATTTCACCGCAGGACACGTTGTGACAGGATACGTACACACGGCAGTGCTCAACTACTTTACGGCAAACAAGAGAGCACGGCTGCGTCCCAAACCGCGTACTTAACTACTATAGGCCTGTAGTAGATGAAATACATGTATCTCGGCTACTATATAGACGGTAAGTACGCGGTTTGGGACGCAGCCCACGGCTCCAAGCAGTCGTCTATTTGCACGTACAGCACGACTAATAATTAACCGCACTTGAAGCGTTCGTAAAAATTTTAAATAGAAACACCCAAAACTGTATACGGTACCATAACGAAGACCAAGTGTATGTTGATACGTGAAACATCGGATGGCGTGGCGCGGTGACGTAATGACGAGTGCTGTTAATCGCTCTATGTTCTATAACACGTAAAACAGGAACGTGAAAGGAGTATTCTAAAAGCGACTCATGTAAACACCTTAATCACAATATTGTCTTATTCAGAATAAGATCAATAATCAGATTACTGCTGTCCATGTAAACGTACTGAGTGACTTTGGACCCAGGGAACTGTATTTATTTTGCACTTATCAGATTATTTTGTGCATGTAAATGTAGTCCTAGTGCTCATGAAAATCATGCAAGGTGACTTTGAAGCACAACACATGGTATTATAAACACATCGCATTTGTCCATAACCCTCGGCCATAATACGATCCGCAGACAAATAACACTGTTTCCGTAACAGTAGATTTAAACAAATTGTGTACTCTAACAGTGATGCTATTCATGTGCTATAAACAAGCCGAGTCTATATACGAGCTGACCTTCCGTGTTTCATGGATTTATTGTGATGAATTTCCCTGTACCTTTAAAAAAAAAAAGAAAAGAAAAAGAAATTCTGTGAGTCTCGGTTTTAACTTCCTTCTCAGTGCTACTTTCGCAGACGACGCCTGGCACTTTGAAAAGCAGAAGTCTTTCTTGCTTTCTTGCTGCGACTCAAGCAGCCTAGAACAGAGGATCGCAAAAGTTTTTTGCAGCCTGGAACCCATTTAAGATTAAAGTGAAAAATAAAATCATCACTGGATGGCCCAAGCTACATGAATTGCTGACACTCACTCAACATAATTCGAACTAGTAATTAAAAACTTGCTTAAATTATACTTAGTATAAGCAATGAATTCATGTTTTGATGAGGGTTGATGAGACCCCGGCTTGTGTCCCACCCAGTAGTACTGACCCATGGATCGCTCCTCCTAATCCAAAGCCCTCTCTGCAGTCAAAGCGGTAGTTGATTGCTCTCCTCCTTGCAGCCCCAGTGATGCCGAGTCGAGTGTAAACTTTACACAGTGAACGGCCAGCAAAGCCTGTACACCCCACTTCAATAAGGTCAGAACATGCCTTCCAGCCTCTAATCCGGCACTGCTCCACCAGCTCCTGGTACTTGGACCGCTTCTGTTCATTTGCCTCTTCCATACGGTCGTCCCAGGGAATTGTCAGCTCCATCAAGAGCAACTGTTTTAAAGAAACTGATGAAAGCACCATGTCTGGCCTCAATGAGGTTGCCATAAAGTGGTCTGGGAACTTAAGCTGCCTCCCCAAGTCAACTCTCAGCTCCCAGTCCGATGCGAGGGTGAGCAGACCGCCAGCTGATCCAGCCCGTGACTGAGGCTTCTCGCCAGCCCTGACAAAAGTGAGGTTTCTCTGGCCGCATACCTGCTTGTTGTTTGCCACCGCACTAGAGATGGCTTCTGCAACTGTCTTTAGCACCTGGTCACGGCGCCAGAGGTATCTGATTTCCCCCAAAGCTTTTGGGCGGCCGCTGAGGACGTGCTTGAGTGAACTTCTTCCGGGGCACAGAAGACATGCTGGAGAATCACTCTTGCCCCAGACGTGGAGATTTGCAGGGCTAGGTAAGACATCATATACAGCTAGGACCATGAACTTGATCCGCTGAGGATCTGTCTGCCAGATATCAGTCCAGCAGATCTTTCTTTCCAGTGCACACTCCCACCTTGTCCAAGACCCCTTCTGCTGCATGCCCACCATCCTTCCGGTCCGTTCCTCCTCAACACCTGCCTGTACCTCATCCAGAACTAGCTGGCATCTGCCCTTACCACGAGCCTTGTCCAAACGAGGTTGCGGGATGGCTCCCAATCCTGCCCGTCCTGTTGCCACCGCACCCACCAGTGCCCGGTGTCTCAACCGAGACTCTCCAGGCCCTCCTGGGCTCTCCACTTCCTGCCTGTGCTCACTATGATGCCTGATGTTGCCACTCTAGAGTCCCTAGACTCTCGATAAAGCACTGCCTCAATAGTATGGGAAACCCTGAGCTCTTCATTCAGGCTGCTGATAGGGAGCTGAAGTTTACTGCTAACTGCCGATCATCCTCTCCATGGTCTCTACTGTCGACAAGGTTACCTCGTACACCAACAACGGCCACAGGACTTGAGGCAAGATGCCATACTGGTAAATCCAAGCCTTACATTTTCCAGGTAGGCCAGACTTGTCCACTGTGGAGAGCCAAGTCTCAAGCTCCTTGGTGGTTTCTGTTGGAATTTCTGTGAGACTCGGTTTTAACTTCCTTCCCAGTGCTACTTTTGCAGACGACGCCTAGCACTTAGAAAAGCAGAAGTCTTTCTTACTTTCACTTTTCAATGAAGCTACAATTCAAGCAGCCTTGAAAAGAGGATCACAAAAGTTTCTTGCAGCCTGGAACCCATTTAAGATTAAAGGACAAAAAAACCATCACTCGATGACCCAAGCTACCTGAACTGCTGACACTCACTTAACATAATTCAAACTAGTAACTAGAAACTTGTTTAAATTAAATTTGAATGGATTCATGTTTTGATGAGAAATTTGATATTTTTTTCACTCAAACTACACAGATCAGCCGTAACATTAAAACCACCTGCCTAATACTGTGTAGGTCTCCCCTGATCCACCAAAACAGCTCTGACCTAGGTGTATCACAATAACCACCAATAAACGATATTATTGTCATTTTAACACCATTTTATGCCATTGATATAATTATACTGTTCATTAAATATTTCCAAAATTTAAGGTATATTCAAATTCTAGACATCATTTCAGTTAGGGGAAAATACGAAGCCTAGTAAACAGCAGACTTTTAAATCAACAGTCCACAAGGGGGCGCAACGAATAAATACAACCCAAACACAACAGAACAAAGCTGGCGGTTAACAAAAGTGCACTTATTTTTTAAACTAAAGCGCATAAAATGATAATAGCAAAAATAATTTAACCTAGGCTCTCAGGCCAGTTCCAGTGTTCATTTTCACAGTGTTTTTATCTTCAGTCGAAAATATCCTTTACATTCAGTCAATATTTCGTCATGTCGTGTTTATTCATTTTAGTCAATTTTACTCGGACTAAAATGGCAGTGAAGTTCAGTCAACGGCATATTTGTTGACGAGTAAATGCAAGAACGAAACCAAATATTCACACATTTTATAAATTAACTTAAACATATCAATAAAAACGTGAAAACTGCCCTTGTTGTGAAACCCTGATCTCCTGAAATAACATTGAGTAAACTATTGTAATACAATATTGTGAATTCTTTATGCTTTAGTTCTACATCGTCCATGTTTTAGTGCGTCGTTACAGAAAGAACGTATTCACACCTTACTAAGTTCGTATTCAGTTGTGCATTCGCGTGTTGCTGTTTTTTGCAGGAACAAGTTGTAATATTAGGTTTACGTTGTGTATATGTCTGATTAATCTCATCCGTGTATAGGACGTGTTCAGGTGAGTTAATTAACCTGCTAGTAAAGCGTTTCAGTTTAACGCTGTTCATTCATCGTTCAGCTTCAGATCATGCAGCTTAAACAGCTCCAACCTCCAATCTGGCACCAAGACGTTAGCAGCAGATCCTTCAAGTCCTGTAAGTTGCGGCGTGGGGCCTCCATGAATCAGACTTGTTTGTCCAGCACGTCCCAGAGATGCTTGATCGGACTGAGATCTGGGGAATCTGAAGACCTTGACAACAAAGTCAACACCTTGAACTCTTTGTCATGTTCCGCAAATTATTCCTGAACACTTTTTGTGGTGTGGCAGGGCTCATTATCCTGTTGAAAGAGCCCACTGCCATTAGGGAATACAGTGCCACGGTCTGCGACAATGTTTAGGTAGGTGGTACGTGTAAAAGTAACATAAACAGGAACAGCAGGACTCAAGGTTTCCCAGCAGAACATTGCCCAGAGCATCACACTTCCTACACCGGCTTGCCTTCTTCCCATAGTGCATCCTGGTGCCATCTCTTCCCCAGGTAAGAGACGCACACGCACCCGGCCGTCCACGTGATGTAAAAGAAAATGTGCTTCATCAAACCAGGCCCCCTTCTTCCATTGATCAATGGTCCAGTTCTGATCAGCTTGGGCGCCCAGACAAGTTTAGACCATTTAAGGTGAAAGTAAAAGTTAAATATGTTTATTATATCGCTCCAGTCCGCTGGCTAATTGAACGCAAGTAAACAGGCATGTTTTAGTTCACACTCTGGAGCATTAGGACACGTGGCAGTGTTTGCCGAGACTGCAGTGTTTACTTTGTGCTCAGGTACAAACATGAGCCTCTTTTACCATTTATCCACATGTCCGGTGCTTCATTATTTATTATTTATAACACAAAAACATTAGCGTGCAGGCTAGTCACGCCATCAGGGCAGCTGCTGAGACGGTAGGACCGTGGGTAAAGCTTTGATCAGAAGGTTGTGAGTTCAAATCCCATCATCGACAAGCTGTTACGCTCTTCAGCAAGGCCCTTAATCCCTGCTTCAGTTGTATCTGGCATCATTTGCAAGTCACTTTGGATAAAAGCATCAGCCGAATGAGTCAAATGTAAATAAGGCAGTGAAAAAAAACGTGAATTACAAATCAACAATTTAATCATCCCCATTACCTTTTACTGTCGTTTTCCTTCAACACCTCAGTGATGTTTTTTCATTTAAGCATCAATCTTTTTTTGTTGTTGTTTTTTCATGACAAAACTGCTGCTTAAACATGTACAGTACATGTTTTAAAGTACTTTGTATTTATATTTAAGCAGGATGTGGTCCTACAAAAGCACCCTTTCATATGATTTGTATTCCATCAACAGTTTTCTTTGATTAAATCGTTGAAACGAATTCAATCTCGAGCTTTTCTTATCCGTATAGAATTGGCCGTTTATTGACGCTATCGAAACTGAACTTTCCTCTCCCAGAAAACATTTTTAACAGAGTCAAGCTGACATTACTTAATAGTTATTGATGTTTGGATCAAAACCCATTTGATTCAAGTAACCAATCCAACAGCCAACTATAGGAGCTGAATAATAAATATATAATAATAATAACAATAATAATAATAATAATCCAACAGGCTAATAACTATAGGAGCTGAATAATAAATATATACTACTACTACTAATAATAATAATAATAATAATCATGGGTTGTGATTTCCATGACTGTAATAAACTTCCAAACATATAAACACAGGACACAGATTTTAAGCGTGTGAATTTATCCCTACTGAGCAAGCCGGTGGCGACGGTGATGAGGAACAACTCCCTAAGATGTAGAAATGATCATCTTTGTTTCCACTGACAAATAAAGAAAGATGCAAAAGAAAAGTTTGTTGGTGGAACCTGCGGCTGCTTGCAAGGCAGACATGTCACCATTGTTCTCATTTCCTGTAGGCGTCGACACACAGAGCACTGCGAAAGCGTACAGCCTGCCATCGTCCTTTCACTGCTCTACACCCGAAGATGCTTCTACAGGTTGACGGAGAATATCTGTATGATTCACAGGATGGGACTTAAATGTCACCGTGTCAGCAGGGTCTTAATAAATAATTATGCAAGTGCTCTGATGAAACAGCTTCCATCTGTGATGCTTTTTTTCATTCTTTTCTTTTTTTTCTCACAGGTTGAAAACTGGATGCAATTTATCATCATTACAAGGACTAAGTCTGACTTCATCTGGCTTAACATCATATCACGGAGGTTCACAAGCTCATTCTCAAAAGGAAATGCTAACACACACACACACACACACACACACACACACACAATATGAATGCACTGTGCCAATACATTTTAATCTGCGGAAAATAATTCTCGATGATAGCTAGTTGTTGAAAATGAGTACATCTTTGCCGTCGGATATGATTCGACGGTGATGTAGTAATAAACTAGCGTTGCAGTGCATACTTATGAAAGTTTCTGAACCATCATCGTCAATTCAAACGACTGGGAGAAAGTAAAAGCTTTCAACAGTCGCCATGTTAACAATCTGAAATGACTAAGCTCTTGGGAGCTTTCCAGCTGTACACTTGATCTCCTTTAGCCTTATTCCTGAAACCACTTTCTCTTTTGGAAAGACAGAAACACACGACTCAATCCAGTTAACTCAAACATACACCAGGAACGGAGAGGGTGGGAAAAAACTCCCAACAGCACTGCATCTCAAACTTAAATAGCTGTGCCAAGTGACCAAACAGTCCTGTGTTATAAAGCAGATCATCTGGGAATAATTTTCTGCACAATCTGAGAGAAAAAAAAAATATGGTTTGAGTTAGTCATGAAAAAAAACCGGCCAGGGAAAGAAGAAGTGACTGACGGCTAATGACCGCTCCAGAGCTTGTATTCGGAAACTACGATTTAACCGAAGCTGACCTTTAAAATGTTCGACATTTTAACATGTCAACAACCTACACTTAACCTAAACAAAATACATTTTAACCCGTTTCATCAGTGTCACTAGTGTTATAGTGCTAAAAACAAG